>NC_053024.1:219559257-219747662 GCF_003073215.2 Triticum urartu | reverse complement strand
AAGATTCAAATATTATTCATAGATAGACTTAATCATAAACCCACAATTCAGCGGTCTCAACAAACACACCGCAAAAAGAAGATTACATCGAATAGATCTCCACAAGAGAGGGGGAGAACTTTGTATTGAGATTCAAAGAGAGAGAAGAAGCCATCTAGCTACTAACTATGGACCCGAAGGTCTGAGGTAAACTACTCACACTTCATCGGAGGGGCTAGGATGATGTAGAAGCCCTCCGTGATGACGGCCCTCTTCCGGCGGAGCTCCGGAACAGGCCCCAAGATGGGATCTCGTGGATACAGAAAGTTGCGGCGGCGGAATTAGGTTTTTGGCTCCCGTTCTGATCGTTTCGGGGTACGTGTGTATATATAGGAGGAAGGAGTACGTCGGTGGAGCATCGAGGGGCCCACGAGGCAGGGGGGCGTGCCCTAGGGGGGGCACCCTCGTGACCACCTCTTTGATCCCTTGCAGTAGGGTCCAAGTCTCCTGGATCACGTTCGGTGAGAAAATCACGTTTCCGAAGATTTTATTCCGTTTGGACTCCGTTTGATATTCTGTTTATCCGAAACACTGAAATAGGCAAAAAAACAGCAATTCTGGGTTGGGCCTCCGGTTAATAGGTTAGTCCCAAAAATAATATAAAAGTGGAAAATAAAGCCCAATATAGTCCAAAACAGTAGATAATATAGCATGGAGCAATCAAAAATTATAGATACGTTGGACACGTATCAAGCATTTCCATGGGTATATAATGCCTTTGGTAATTTGTATCCTCTGCTTTGATAATCATACTCTACTTTCGAGCTTGTATTATTTACTACGAAGTTTGTGGTATATGTTCTTAAGATGCCCCGATGGGTTGAATCAACGCCTTACCTAATCTGTGTGGACCCGAAAGATTTCACGGGTCATACTTATCTGGTATTGCACCAGGTAAAACTTTCAACAACTAATGTCATTTTCGAAAAGTGAGAGGTGAATAGTAGGTTATACATTGAAGAAGTGGGAGTTGACCTTGAACTTTGTGTTCATGCCCATGGACACGATGTAGATCTTATCATGGAAGCTTCTCTTAAATTAATTATTCCTTGGTATAAGTTTATCTTATATCTACGATCTGGTCTTTTGCAATCGTGGTTCCGACCATATTGTTCTTCTTTGATACTATTTCTCGGACAAGTTGAAGTACTTGTCTTTTGCAGATCACTGCACCTGTCCAACCTTTACTTTGATCTACCGTCGAGTATTAGACTCTGGTAACTCGAGAATATCATGGAATGGCATAACTTCTTATGGGTTCTTCATCAACTGTTATTTCTCACCGATTCCAATTTTCCTGGGTTCTGGGTTGTCAACCGAGAACATTGATATGTGAACTGATTCCGCATTCCGGTTCGGTAACCCTAAGTAATTTTCGTTGCTTATGAGTTTAATAATCCTTCAAGTCATTCCTAGCTTGATCAGCTATATCATTATCGTGCTGATTTTAACTGTGCTACCTGGTCCTTATTCCCGGAGCATAATTTTCGACAATGAGCTAAGCTTACATCAATCTTCCTCATCATATCATTTCGTCTTGAACAACAAGCTTGGTTTCGAGTTTGTGTCGTACCCTCGGTTCCCATAACCTTTCGCTTCATCATCATTTGACTTGATGGCATCGCCGACCGATTACATCTTCATGAAATCTCTCGACTAATGTGTCGGATCATCATCAGCCTTCCGAGCTCTTCCAGGATATCAATTAAATTCATGATGAGAAATACCATCCTTGCCCTTGATGATTTGTGTTATCATTGACCACTTTACTGCCTTCCCTCGAACACAAACTTATTTGTGATTTGTGTTATACCTTGAGATCCTTGCTTTCCAGCATTTTTTCTTCTTTACCTTGGAGTATTACCATCTTTTAAGTCAAGAATGTCATGGGAATTTCACCACCTCTCAAAAATTCTTGATACAAGTGATACTTATCACCATCACCATTATTTTCCTGGTCCCTGTGTTGTTTCTAACCGGGATACCAACAAGTGAACGGTGATGTTTGGATTCTGTACTTCTAGCAACCCTATTGCTTTGAAGTTAATGGTCGATAGTTCATCCTTAGACTATTGGTTATTGAATCACCATTCTAACATTGATCATGCTACCTAAGCCAATATTTTGGGTGCACCTTTCAACCAATGTTTAATTGTGTATGTTTTCCTCGAGCATACATCATTATACCATTTGATCTGATAAATGTTATCTCCTTGTTCAAATAATTGTGGAGATCCTTCTTTTGGAAATCTCGATGAATTGTCGCTGAGACCATCAACCACCTCCTCATCCTCTCCTTGGTTTAATGATGAACTCTTTTTTCGGAACTTGCTTCCATAGTTCATTTCCCGAGAATCTTGAAATGCCAGCTCGTCAATTTGTG
Organism: Triticum urartu; assembly: GCF_003073215.2. NCBI lineage: Eukaryota > Viridiplantae > Streptophyta > Magnoliopsida > Poales > Poaceae > Triticum > Triticum urartu. Next base: position 219,745,240 of record NC_053024.1, on the reverse strand, counting down.
TTGCACCTTTTTCTTCTCAGGCATCGTGAGTCTGAGGTATCCTGACATCAATCGGATCTGGATCTCGGCCAGATATGATGGTTGGAATATATTTCCATGAGTTATAACATTGGTCTTTATATGACTGGTAAGGTGGTGTCATTCCTAGGACACCTAGCCGAAGGACCTAGTGTTATAGTTTCCTTTCTAGCAAGGTTAACCATTCTTCCATGAGGAAATTGTAAGACTTATTCTATAAGTTGTTCCTGATGGATCCTTTGTGTATCCAAAATCTGACCCTTACATGATGACCATGTCAATGCTATCTTGAAGCATGTCTGTGGTACTCCAATTTTCAACAAAGAACATTTGAAGCCCAATGCTAAATGTTTCTTACTCAATTATCCAAACACCGTTGTATGGGTAATGTCATGAAATTTCTCTCACCTTACCTTAAGAGTTTTCTACATTATACTTGTCATGGATATCATGCTCTGCTTGTCCTTGGGAAGGATATACCCTCGAAATATGTGTTTAAACACATTTTCCTTTCCATTGTTCTATTTAAACCTGATAATCACTTTTCCTTTCCATTGGTTTGTTTAAACCTTCTTGTGATCTATATTCCCTGCTTATATAAACACCTCGTTGTACCACTCTATCAGAAAGACCCTGTTACTTTTGTTGATGACATTCCAGTAACCATCGATGGATGAGAACTTTGCCTACTGGTCTGCCTCGTTCAACGAGCAGGAAAATGGTTCTCTTTGTCCCTCGCCCTTGGTACAGATGTTGTTGCTGACATGACCGACAGACTATCCTCTGACATGCCTTACTTACATGATCGTGCAAGGCGCCACCGCCTTCCTACTTTTAACCGACATGGTGGGCCCATAACCCACAGTTCCACAGGATCGAAACCTGACTCTCCTGTACACCTTGTTGACACAGTTATTCCTTGCTCTTGGTTTCATGGCTAATTCGTGAGCCACCTTCCTAGTGATCTATTCTGGTATTAGACGCAATACTTATTCTCGTTGCTCTGAACCCCTTTTCAGACTCCGTTTCAGGCATCGAACGATTGCCTACCCGTCTGAAACTTTGGTACCATCGTATATTGCACTTAGCGAATTCACTGAAATACAACTCGTGGGGTACCTTATGTATTCCCCATTGAGTTCACCGTCAGATGCCCAGCTTTGTGGAGATGCGTTCTTCCAGAGATTTTCCCCTTGGTCGCGTTCGTAGGACGATGGAGATTCCGAAGAAAGGATGACAACTTGATCATGATGACCTGGAGCAGAGAAATAAAGACTTCAACGTAATGGATCGACCTCTTCGAGAAGAGCAACCAAGATCGAGAAGACCCGTTAGAATTTCGTAACCAAAATTTTCCCCTTAGTCCCCCTCTTAAATCTCGGGACGAGATTTCTTGTAGTGGAGGGGAATTGTGACGCCCGGGTAATCAAGCTACAGTAACCCTCTCGTAATGATGCCATGTCACCTCGATTATTGTTGATAATCTCGCGTTAGTTCAAAACCGATCAAAATTCAAATTTGAATTAAAGTCAAAACAATTAAAGTTTTCAAAAGTCAAAACTAAATTGTTCCTAATGTGTCAAATAATCCATAATAAATGTTGGTGAAGAAACCATCTTTAATAAAATATTTAAATGCACTAAGTTAATGCAAACAGTGATAAGACAATTATCTAAAATGGTTTTAGAATAAAAAGCAAATGTGAAATACCTTATTTAGAGTGCCAAAATATTTGGGGCCGTGACCTATTTAATAGCACTAAATTAGTTGTCATTTCTAAATTTTATGAAACTAAAAAAAGGGAAAACAGAAAAGAAATAGAATAAAAAACAACAAAAAAAGAAAGGAGGCCAACCCCCCGGCCGCACTGGGCCTTGGCCCAGATGGCCAGCCCAGCCGCCCGAAAAGGCCCCCCCCACCACCACTTAACCCCCCCCCCCTCGGTCCACTGACTGAAACCCTAACCCCCACTGCTCCCCCCCGACCCCCCCACTCGCGCCCACTCCCTCCCCCTCGTCCCACTCCTCCCTCTCGCCCTTCCCCCGATCTGGATCGAGGCAACCCCCCGATCCCATCGCCCCATCGCCGCCTCGACGTCGTTGTCACCCCCCTCGCGGAGCCGGCCCCCTCCTGTCGCCCCACCGGCGCCCCGCCGCCCGTCCACGACAACGCTGACGCGGGACCCCGCCCGGAGCTACCTCGCCCCCGCCGCACGAGGACCGCGCCGCCAGAGCCCCTCACCATCTTCGCCGAATCGCCGTCGCCTCGTCGTCCTCGCCGGAACATCGTCTCCGACCTCCGCCCAGCACCGCTGCCCGAACCCCTACAACCCCGGTGAGGCCCTCGGCCTCTCGTCCTCTCCGCACCCGCCGTCCGCCCGATGCTACCCCGTGGCCGCGGCCTTCTCCCCGCGTCGCGACTGGACCGACATCCCGCGCGCGCCCACCTTAGCCGCGCCTAGCACGCGCCCCTCCCCGTGCGCGCCCACCGTGGCCGCCTCCCCCGCTGCTACCTCCGAACGCCTCCACAACCCCGTCCGCTTTCGCCCATGCCCCGCTCGCGGTTCCCGTAGTGGCTGCCGCCGCTCGCCGTCCCACCTCCGCCCCCTGGTCACGCTCCGGCGAACACTCGTCGTGCCTTGGGTCTCCCTTCGGGCACCCACGCCCGAGCGCCTGCGCCCGGCTCCGCTCGATTAGCCACACCCGCTATGGCCCCTCTGGGCAACTGACAGTGGGGCCCTGCCCCCCAGAACGGTTTATAAAAAAAGGAATTAAATGAAAAAAATAAAAAAAATAATAAATTAAATTATAATTAATTAATTAGAGGATTAGTTAAAGAATTAATTAACTTAATTAATTTTGATTAATTAAACTAAAACAACTAATTAATCCTAGTTAATTAACCTAAACCCTAATTTGGCTAAGCGGAGAATGACAGGCGGGTCCCACTGGACCCACACGTCAGGTTGACCAGGTCAACGGTCAACGTTGACTGCTGACGGTATGTTGACGTCATGCTGACGTCAGCAAACACTATTCTGGATAATGTTGAATTTAAATAATTAAATAAATCCTAAAAATGATTTAAATATTTTAAAATCAATATAAAATAAACCGTAGCTCGGATGGAAAAACTTTGTACATGAAAGTTGTTCAAAACGACGAGACAAACTCGGATACGCAGCCCGTTCGTCCGCCACACATCCCTAGCATAGCGAAGATGCAACTTTCCCCTCCGGTTCGTCTATCCGAAAATGTGAAACACCGGGGATATTTTCCCGGATGTTTTCCCCCTTCACCGGTACCACCTCGTACCGCGTTAGGGCACCCCTAGCACCGATACTTGTCATGTCATGCATCGCTATGCATCTATTTGCTTAATATTTATTGTTTCTTCCCCCTCTTCTCTCGATAGACACCCAGACCGACGTCACTGCTACCCAGTACGACTACGGTGTTGACGACCCCTCTCTCTTGCCAGAGCAACCAGGCAAGCCCCCCCTTGATCACCAGATATCGCCTAGTCTCCTCTATACTGCTTGCATTAGAGTAGTGTAGCATGTTACTGCTTTTCGTTAATCCTATTCTGTTGCATAGCCTGTCATTGTTGCTCCAGCTATTGATACCTTACCTGCAATCCTAAATGCTAAGTATAGGATGCTAGATTATCATCAGTGGCCCTACACTCTTGTCCGTCTGCCATGCTATACTACTGGGCCGTGATCACTTCGGGAGGTGATCACGGGCATATGATATATACTTATACTGTTACATTACTTATGATACTGTTCGGAGATGGGGGCTGAAGGGGCAGGTGGCTCCATCCAGGTAGTGGTGGGCCTGAGTTCCCGACGGCCCCTGACTGTTACTTTGAGGCGGAGCGACAGGGCAGGTTGTGACCACCTAGGAGAGAGGTGGGTCTGGCCCTAGCCGGCGTTCGCGGATACTTAACAGGTTTAACTAGATCTTGGTATTTGATCTGAGTCTAGCTACTGGCTTATACGCACTAACCATCTACGCAGGGACAGTTATGGGCACTCGACGTCGTGGTATCATCCAAAGCCTTCATGACGTCAGCGACTGCGCGGTGTGCGCCGGATTGGACTCGAATGCCTGCTAGGCTAGGTCTGCTTCCGGCCGCCCTCGCAACGTGCAGGTGTGTAATGGGAGATGGGCCCAGACCCCTGCGCCATAGGATTTATGTGCCTAGGTAGGGCTGCGACGTGTTGATCTTCCAAGGCCGGGCATGACCCAGGAAAGTGTGTCCGGCCAAATGGGATCGAGCGTGTTGGGTTATGTGGTGCACCCCTGCAGGGAAGTTAATCTATTCGAATAGCTGTGATCTTCGGTAACATGACGACTTGGAGTTGTACCTTGACCTTATGACAACTAGAACCGGATACTTAATAAAACACACCCTTCCAAGTGCCAGATACAACCGATGATCGCTCTCTCACAGGGCGACGAGGGGAGGATCATCGGTTAGGATTATGCTATGCGATGATACTTGGTGAACTTACCATCTACTCTTTTCTCCTGGTGCAAGATGGAGGTTACCAGAAGCGTAGTCTTCGATAGGACTAGCTATCCCCCTCTTATTCCGGCATTCTGCAGTTCAGTCCACATATGATAGCCTTCCATTTGATACCAATGCATACATATGTAGTGTAGCTCCTTGCTTGCGAGTACTTTGGATGAGTACTCACGGTTACTTTGGTCCCTCTTTTCCCCCTTTCTATACCCGTTTGCTGCGACCAGACGTTGGAGCCCAGGAGCCAGACACCACCGTCGACGACGACTACTACTACACTGGAGGTGCCTACTACTATGTGCAGCCCGCTGACAACGACCAGGAGTAGTTTAGGAGGATCCCAGGCAGGAGCCCTGCGCCTCTTTCGATCTGTATCCCAGTTTGTGCTAGCCTTCTTAAGGCAAACTTGTTTAAGTTATGTCTGTACTCAGATATTGTTGCTTCCGCTGACTTGTCTATGATCGAGCTCTTGTATTCGAGCCTTTGAGGCCCATGGCTTGTAATATGATGCTTGTATGACTTATTTTATTTGTAGAATTGTGTTGTGATATCTTCCCGTGAGACCCTGATCTTGATCGTACACATTTGCGTGTATGATTAGTGTACGATCAAATCGGGGGCGTCGCACGAGGACTCAGCAATCTCACACCCGCGAGGTCAAGACTATTTAAGCTTATGGGTAGGATAAGGTAATGAGGTGGAGCTGCAACAAGCGCTAAGCAAATATGGTGGCTAACATACGAAAATAAGAGTAAGATGAGAAGCTACGCAACGGTGATAAGCTAGAAGTGATCAAGAAGTGATCCTGAACTACTTGCGTTCAAACATAACCCAAACCATGTTCGCTTCCCGGACTCCGCCGAAAAGAGACCATCACGGCTACACACGCGGTTGATGCATTTTAATTAAGTCAAGTGTCAAGTTCTCTACAACCGGATATTAACAAATTCCCATCTGCCACATAACCGTGGGCACGGCTCTCGAAAGTTTATACCCTGCAGGGGTGCCCAACTTAGCCCATTACAAGCTCTCACGATCAACGAAGGATAATCCTTCTCCCGAAAAGACCCAATCAGTCTCGGAATCCCGATTACAAGACATTTCGCAATGGTAAAACAAGACTAGCAAGACCGCCCGAATGTGCCGACAAATCCCGATAGGAGCTGCACATATCTTGTTCTCAGGGCACACCATATGAGCAATCCGTACAACTAAAACCAGCCCTCAAGTTTCCCCGAGGTGGCACTGCAAAGGGCTCTAGTTTGGACCAACACTCAAAGGAGCACTGGCCCGGGGAGGTTAACTTAAATATGACCCTTTAGTCTGCAGAACCCAAGGGAAAAGGCTTAGGTGGCAAATGTTAAAACCAACGTTGGGCCTTGCTGGAGGAGTTTTATTCAAAGTGAACTATCAAGGGGGTCCCATAACCCCAACCACGTAAGGAATGCAAAATCAAGGAACATAATACCGGTATGATGGAAACTAAGGCGGCAAGAGTGGAACAAAACACCAGGCATAAGGCCGAGCCTTCCACCCTTTACCAAGTATATAGATGCATTAATTAAAATAAGAGACATTGTGATATCCCAACATAAACATGATCCAACATGGAGCGAACTTCAACTTCACCTGCAACTAGCAACGCTATAAGAGGGGCTGAGCAAAAGCGATAACATAGCCAAACAACGGTTTGCTAGGAAGGTGGGTTAGAGGCTTGAAATGACAATATGGGAGGCATGATAAACAAGTGGTAGGTAGCGCGACATAGCGATAGAACGAACAACTAGCAAGCAAAGATAGAAGTGATACCGAGGGTATGGTCATCTTGCTTGAGATCCTGCAAGGAAGAAGAACGAGTCCATGAAGAAGACAAACGGACGTAGTCAAACGGATCTTCACAACTCCAGAACGAAACTGAAGCTAACGAGAGAAGCAAACCAAAAAGAAACAAGCAACATGGTAAAGACACAAGCATAATCATGGCATGATGCACAAACAATTATAATGCATGTCCGGTTTAATGGGCATGGCATGGCAAAGTGCAACAAACAACACTACAAGCTAAGTGGAGCTCAATATGCAACGAAACACCAAATTCGGTTATTTAGTTCACATGGCAAGAGGTGTGGCAAAAGTAAACTAACTATTTAGGCAAGTTTAAATAAGGCCGGAAATAACAAACAACAACTCCGGAAAAACCTCATATGCAATTTATGGATTTGGTACTGTTCTGCCCTAAATCATATTTTAGAGTTGTTAAATATGCAAAGTAATGCCACCATGTTAATCTATGCATTTTTTCAAGCAAATTACATATATAAAACATTTAATTTGGAGCTACGGTTATTTAGTTATGAAATAAACCATTTTAGCATGCCATTTATGCAAAATTAAACAAACATCATTTTAAACATTTTTAACAAGGATGAAAGCGGCATATTATGGAACTAGGAAAAATTCTAAGCAAGTTACATATATAATGTTTTTACGAAAGATGCATGGTTATTAAGTTATTATATGCATGAAGATGGAGGGGTTTCCTGCAAAATAATAAAACACTGGATAAAAGCTAAATTCGTCCGTTAAAAAAACAGAAGTTGGGCCGAAAGTAGTTGGCCCAACAGTGCACGGTCAAAGGGGCTGGGAGGATGCTCACATTGGGCCTGGCCCGGTCAGTGGAGAGGTAGGCTGGTGGGGCTGCAGCCCACGCGGTTGGCAAGGCGCGGTCAACGCGGACGAGCGGGCTAGCTGCTGCTGCTCGTTCTCGGCTTGACAGGGGCAGACCGGCAGCGTTGAAGGTTAACGGCGGGGCGGCAGCAGGACTTGGCGCGGCGACGGCGAGGAAGGAAAACAGGAGGAGGCGGTGGGGCTTGATGCAGGGGATAACCACGACTCTCGGGACGGACAAGCTCATCTGCTCGTGCAGACCAAACAGAGGCCGACGGCGGAAGCTTGCAGCGGCAGCATGCGCGGTAGAGGGTTGTGGGAGGCCAACAGACGGCGAGGTCGGGTGACACGGCGGCGAGATCCAAGCGCGGGGGTTCCATTCCTGGCGCCGGGTTGGAGGTGGGATGCACCGGCGGCGGAGCTTGGAGCTTGGCTCCCATGGCGATGGCTGTAGAACGAGAGACGGAGAGATTACAGAAAAAAGAGAGCCGCGGGAGGGAGGAAGTAGAGATGGGGTGGTCGGGGCTAGCCTGCGGGAGAGCTCAGGAGGACGGGGCTCCACTCGGATGAGGAGGAGGCGAACGGCTAGGACAGCTCCGGGTGTTGAGGAGGCCGGGATGAACGGGACGATGCCGGAGGCGGAGCAGCTGGTCGCCGGCGACGTCAGGCGAGGAAGGAGGCCGCAGAGGAGCTTCGGTGGCCGGGCGGTGCTCGGGCTGTTGGGGCCTCGGGCGCTCAGGGCGGCAGGAGGTGGATGAGGGGATCAAGGGAGGCGCTGGTTGGTGGGGAGAGATCGAGAGGATTTTTGGATCGGGGCGCACACACTGATTGGATGGGGATGGATCCCGAGGTGGGAAATGTGGCGGCGGGGACGAGTGGATGGGACAATGTCCTTAGATTTTAGGGTTTTTGCAAGATAGGCTACCGGTTGTTCTATATATAGCAAGTGGGCTAAGTTTAGGGGCATTTGGTTCCTCTGATTTTAATCGGACAGTCGAGAATAATTAGCTTAGGAGAGACCAACGAGAAACCATGATGATTTAGGGATGTTTTGGGATGATCCGGACCCAACGGTAACGATAGTCCAGTTCGGGTTCGAGAAGTTGCGGATACAGGCGAAGGGTCGATGCACTGTGCAAAGAGACTCCGGTTTAGGCAAGAGGGAAAAGGAAGAACAAGGTTGGTCTCAGAACGGTCAACGAAAGCAAGGGGGGACGCGGCAACTACGAGGGGATGCAAGTTTGAAAACAATGACGACAATGGAGTTCTGATGCAATGCAGATGATGCGATGATGAATGCAACAAACAAATAAAACACACGGCGGTCGCGCAAAACATTGAAGGCGTCTAGAGCGTCGGTCTCGAGGCGTCACAACACTCCTCCACTTACAAGAGATCTCGTCCCGAAATCTTAGGATGGCACCGGAGAGAAGCGGAAGAGGGAGAGGTAAAACTAAGTTGCTTCTTGACAAAAGAGTGAAACCACGAACCTTGAGAGGTTGAGCAAATTGAAAGAAAGAAAACCATTGAGGATGAACAAGATTGCAAACAGTCCATGGGACGAGAGGAACAAGGAACATTATGAGAACCTTGTAGGTTGCAAACACGTGAAACAAGAGCTCAAGGGGAATGGAAGAAATTAAAACCACTCGGGTTGAAAATGGAAAGCATAGAATATGAACTTGGCAAAATGAAAGCACTTGGATGAGACTCCGGTTAAAAGAGGAATGATAGACACACTCCGGTTAAAATAAGATAGAGAAGGAATAAGAATGATATAATTTGGACAGGACTCCGACTGTAAATGGAAGGGATTGAACATGAACTTTACAAGATGAGAGGATACTTGATGAAATCAACAACACACTGCCTCTGGAACTATTGAAAGAATGGCACAAGGGGTAAGAAAGATTTCAGACATCACTCCGATTGAGAAGGGAGGCAAAACTTGATAAGATGAGAGAACTTGAATGGAGGACACGACACTCCGGTTGAATGGATAGGCAAAGGAAAAAAACATGATCTTTGATGAAAATGGAATGATGGGTCGAAGAGTGCAACATCACAATGCCTCCGGAACAAAAGATAGAACGGACTAAAAGTAATGAAGAAGAAAACAACATCTTCTACCTTGAATGAATTCGAAAGTATCTTTCCATAGAGGATTGGACGGAGTTGTTGGGAAATGAACATTGAAAAGAATAAACTTGTTATGGACTTAATGGAAACATCCCAAAATTTAAGGTGAAATTCTGCCACTAACGGAATCAATTGCTTGCTTGAGAGGAACGAAGAGATGAAAATTTCTTTATTGTGAGAATAGGAGGAAACTTGGAATATTGATAAGCACCACAATAGCAACATTCCTTAGGGAAGGCTTTAGGTGAAATATAACCCAAGATAACTCCAATGAAGAGATTGATGGATTGAGAAGAGCTCATGCTCGAAGAAATTGATGGGCTTAACTATCTCATTCTTGACAACTATTGAATCATGACACACAAAGGGAAATTGTCAAGAGTGACATAACACCACCTCGAAAGATAAAGTATAACGAATTGCATATAAGAATGCAAGATGAACAATACTTGAACTCCTCAAAATAAAACATGTGTTGAGCACCCCGTTTAATTTTGCATATAGCTTGACGGATCATAACTTCAAGAGAAATGTTGAAGAACAAATGAAGAATGAAAGGAATCCTTGATGAGTCACCATATAGAGCCTCCATGAAGAACTCCGGTAATAAAGGATGATAGAAAGAAAGAGAAGTTGAAAACACAAGGTGAATCCTTGCAATGATTTAGATGGATCTTCGTGATGATATAATTGAGAGCTTGAGACTCTGGAAAGAAAAGGATGAAACACTTGATCCAGGAATTTTGACGAGCCTCTGGGATAAGGAATTAAATCACCTCGATGATAAGAATCACGTCATGCTTACCATTCATCCACTTAAATTGATAACAAGCAACAGAATTGGCATGCCACTCATTATCGTAGAAAGGATTAAGAGAGATATAGCGTAAACTTGAGAAGGTCTTCAATGATCCACCGGTAGGATTTGGAAAGCACGAATACTTTGATACGATAACGACGAAAGAGGAATGTTGGACGAACCACCGTAAGAATTAAAAACGATTAAAGAAAAGATAGCGAGACACTGGGAAGAATTAGCAAATGAATGAAGATGCTTGAGAGAATTTAAATACAAGTGAACGACGAGATCCCGAGCTGATTAGAGAATACTTGAATGATGCACTGGTAAGATTTGGAGAACGAGAGCTAAAAGCTGGAATGAATAATTCTGAGATGATGGGCTCCGAAGAATCAAACTGAAAAGACTCCTGAATTGGTCTAGATGGGTGAAAAGAATTCTCACAATCAAAAACAATTACGAGAGGATGGCATCAAGCTTGAACTACGCATCTTCAAGAGAACGGACCAAGGTTTGGAGGAAAAACTCTTCTTCGGTCTTCAAAATCCAAGAATGGCGACGAGAAACACTATGGAAAAAGATGAGCCACCCCGGAACAATGAAGAATAGAAATGATGAACCAATGATGACAATGTTTTGAAAGCGATCTTGGAGAAGGAATATGACTGATGATAATTCATTCTTACGTCAAACTTTAAAAAGATTTGAGAAATAACTCCGGAAAAATAGAAGAGTCAGGTAAGATCCTGGAAAAGACCTGTGGGTTAAGGCCCACTCCAAAGATACATCGTTGAACGATTTAAAAGAGAGATTTCGCTGGTTGAATTAAATGGCTAAAAGAGATAACAACCTTGAGATAGCTTGAGCGGCTTAGGAATGAAAACATGAATCTCCTAAGATATCTTAAGAACTCCAGAACAATGAATGGCGAGAAGTGGATGATTAAGAGGTGCACCGGCATGAGAAAACATTTGAAACAAGGAAAAGATATGATCGACAAAGCTTGAACTGAATCCACCAGAGAAGAAATAGAACGAAGAATGATGAACTTGAAGCTCCCTTAGCATCTCCATAAGAAACACCGGGTAAAACATTGAAAGAAAAGACTGAAAAGACTTCCCACAAATAAAAGGATACATGATTAAGAAATCTGAATCCTTAAAAAAAAAGGGGGGGGGGGGGGGGAAAACAAAGGCAACTTGGGATGGATGAAACAAACACCGTTGAGAGAACTTAGAATTGATCTTGCGGATGATGAAAATGATCGGATCCACTTGAAGAGGAGCACACCAGTTAGAAAACAATTAACATGACAATCTCAATGATCAAGAAGGATTAGTATTCACATAGAAATATGAGAACACCGCTTAGGAAAGGTATGGAATCAACACTTGACTTTGAAGCAACTCGAATACCAGAATCCAAAACAAAACAAAGGATTTGACTTATAGGATAAGCCGGAAACAAACATATGATAGAGATTTCGTCCGAAATTTTCATGGTGGGGCCCACACGGGCTCAATCGTACAGCACCATCATGTACAAGGTAGTGCACATGACATACGAAGCGTTGATAACCCACAAGTATAGGGGATCGCAACAGGTTTCAAGGGTAGAGTATTCAACCCAAATTTATTGATTCGACACAAGGGGAGCCAAAGAATATTCTCAAGTATTAGCAGCTGAGTTGTCAATTCAACCACACCTGGAAACTTAATATCTGCAGCAAGGTATTTCGTAGCAAAGTAATACGATAGTAGTGGTAATAATAGCAAAAGTAATGGTAGCAAAAGTATTTTTTTTGGGTTTTATAGTGATGGTAACAGTAGCAACGAAAAAGTAAATAAGTGAAGAACAATATATGAAAAGCTCATAGGCATTGGATCGGTGATGGAGAATTACACCAGATGCGATCGATCATGTAACAGTCATAACCTAGGGTGACGCAGAACTAGCTCCAGTTCATCACTGTAATGTAGGCATGTATTCCGAATATAGTCATACATGCTTATGGAAAAGAACTTGCATGACATCTTTTTTCCTACCCTCCGTGGTAGCGGGGTCCTATTGGAAACTAAGGGATATTAAGGCCTCCTTTTAATAGAGTACCGGACCAAAGCATTAACACATAGTGAATACATGAACTCCTCAAACTACGGTCATCACCGATAAGTATCCTGATTATTGTCACTTCGGGGTTAACGGATCATAACACATAATAGGTGACTATAGACTTGCAAGATAGGACCAAGAACTCTCATATATTGATGAAAACATAATAGGTTCAAATATGAAATCATGGCACTCGGGCCCTACTAACAAACATTAAGCATAGCAAAGTCATAGCAACATCAATCTCAGAACATAGTGGATACTAGGGATCAAATCGTAACAAAACTAACTCGATTACATGATAAATCTCATCCAACCCATCACCGTCCAGCAAGCCTACGATGGAATTACTCACACACGGCGGTGTGCATCATGAAATTGGTGATGGAGGAAGGTTGATGATGATGATGGCGATGGATTCCCCTCTTCGGAGCCCCGAACAGACTCCAGATCAGCCCTCCCGAGAGAGTTTAGGGCTTGGCGGCGACTCCGTATCGTAAAACCTGATGAATCCTTCTCTCTAATTTTTTTCTCCCCGAACACGAATATATAGAGTTGGAGTTGAGGTCGGTGGAGCGTCAGGGGGCCCACGAGGCAGGGGGCGCCCCCACCCTCGTGGACAGGTGGAGGCCCCCCTGGCGTGGATTCTTCTTCCAGTATTTTTTATATATTCCAAAATAATTCTCCGTTGATTTTCAGGTCATTCCGAGAACTTTTATTTCTGCACAAAAATAACACCATGGCAATTCTGCTGAAAACAGCGTCAGTCCAGGTTAGTTCCATTCAAATCATGCAAGTTAGAGTCCAAAACAAGGGCAAAAGTGTTTGGAAAACTAGATACGACAGAGATGTATCAAGTCCCCCAAGATTAAACCTTTGCTTGTCCTCAAGCAATTTAGTTGATAAACTAAAAGTGATAAAGAAAAACTTTTACAAACTTTGTTTTCTCTTGTTGTTGTAAATATGTAAAGCCAGCATTCAAGTTTTCAGCAAAGATTATGAACTAACCATATTCACAATAACACTTAGGTCTCATGTTTACTCATATCAATGGCATAATCAACTAGCGAGCAATAATAATAAATCTTGGATGACAACACTTTCTCAAAACAATCATAATATGAGATAACAGAATGGTATCTCACTAGCCCTTTCTGAGACCGCAAAACATAAATGCAGAGCACCTTTAAAGATCAAGGACTGACTAGACATTGTAATTCATGGTAAAAGAGATCCAGTCAAGTCATAATCGATGTAAACTAACAGTAATGGATGCAAATGACAGCGGTGCTCTCCAACTAGTGCTTTTTAATAAGAGGATGATGACTCAACATAAAAGTAAATAGATAGGCCGCAGAGGGAAGCAGGGATTTGTAGAGGTGCCAGAGCTCGGTTTTGAAATATATATGAATAATATTCTGATCGGTATACTTTCATTGTCAACATAACAACCAAGAGATCTCGATATCTTCCATGCTACACACATTGTAGGCGGTTCTCAAATAGAATGGTAAAGTTTATACTCCCCCTCCACCAACAAGCATCAATCCATGGCTTGCTCGAAACAACGAGTGCCTCCAACTAACAAGAGTCCCGGGGGAGTTTTGTTTGCAGTTATTTTGATTTGATTTGCATAAAGCATGGGACTAGGCATCCCGGTGACCAGCCATTTTCTTGTGAGTGAGGAGCGAAGTCCACTCCTCTTGAGAATAACCCGCCTAGCATGGAAGATATAGACAGCCCTAGTTGATACATGAGCTATTCGAGTATACAAAACAGAATGTTTATTTGAAGGTTTAGAGTTTGGCACATACAAATTTACTTGGAACGGCAGGTAGATACCGTGTATAGGCAGGTATGGTGGACTCATATGGAATAACTTTGGGGTTTATGGAATTGGATGAACAAGCAATATTCCCGCTTAGTACAAGTGAAGGATAGAAAAAGACTGGGAAGCGACTAGCTAGAGAGCGACAACAGTCATGAACATGCATTAAAATTAATCAACACCGAATGCAAGCATGAGTAGGATATAATGCACCATGAACCTAAATATCATAGAGGCTCTGTTGATTTTGTTTCAACTACATGCATGAGCATGTGCCAAGTCAAGCCACTTGAATCATTCAAAAGAGGATACCACCCTATCATACCACATCACAACCATTTTAATAGCATGTTGACATGCATGGTAAACCATTATAAGATCCTAGCTAATTAAGCATGGCATAAGCAACTATAATCTCTAATTGTCATTGCAAGCATGTTTATTCATAATAGGCTGAATCAGGAACGATGAACTAATCATATTTACAAAAACAAGAGAGGTCGAGTTCATACCAGCTTTTCTCATCTCAATAAGTTCATCATATAATCATCATTATTGCCTTTCACTTCCACGACCGAATAGTGTGGATAATAATAATAGTGCACGTGCATTGGACTAAGCTGGAATCTGCAAGCATTCAGTTCAAGAGAGAAGACAAGGTAATATGGTCTCTTGGTTAGATCAACAATAATGCATATGAGAGCCACTCAACATTTTAATCATGGTCTTCTCCTATCGAACCCCAAAGAAAAGAAAAGAAGTAAAACTATTTACACGAGAAAGCTCCCAACAAGCAAAAGAAGAACATGAAATCTTTTGGGTTTTATTTTAGTTACTACTACAAGCAAGAAAGTAAACTAGCTAAAAGCTACAACTAATTTTTTTTGGTTTTTCTTAAGGTTTATCAAACACACAAGATGAAAGCATAAAAAGGAAAATAAACTAGCATGAACATTACAATGAAAAAGTATGAGCACCAACAACTAGCATGAGTGTGTGAACATGAATGTAATGTCAGTGAGAGATACGTACTCCCCCAAGCTTAGGCTTTTGGCCTAAGTTGGTCTATGGCCACGGCTGGCCTAGCGAATATCCAAAGTTATAGCTCGGGTCGTACTGAGAAGGATCCCCCTGGTGCCACTGGTTGGCAATCTCCTCCGGATTCCACTGATAAATAGACTGCCGGTGAGGATCAAATTGTGATTCCGACTCTGGCTCTGTAGCTGATGTGGGGTTTCGGTAGGCGTAAATGGCCTCTGGCGGAACAAGATACTTGCCTGCAGATAAGTCAAACACGGAAGGAGCAGGCAAAGTAATAGTCTCAGGGTGATTCTTATCAAATATTAGCTTGTACTTAAGCATTTGTTCCTTATTCTTAACAATAAAATCATGTGCTACCATACTCTTATAGTCTAGAAAAACAGGAGGCATCAACTTCTCTTCCTTCTCATAATGCCTAATAGGTATATTAAAATGTGTAGCGAGGCGCGAGGCAAAGAAACCTCCCAAGATGGGGCCCTTAGTACGGTTAAGATTTAATCGCTTTGCAACAATAGCTCCCATACTAAATGTGTCATCATGGAACATGGCATGGCACAAAATAACAATGTCAGGGGCACTAAGGTTGCCATAGTTTCCATGACCAATTAAGCATCTACTAGCAAATATTGCAAAGTAACGTAAAACAGAAAAATGTATGCTAGTAATTCTTGCATCGGAAACTTTCCTCGTTTCCCCTACAACCATTGTATCAATAAACCCTTCCACATCATCACGATGTGGTTTCTCTACACTGCCCTCAAAAGGGATCAAACAAATCCAACAAAAGTCACGAAGTGACATCTCGTTATGCTCATCATATAAATAAAATTCCACCGAAGGTGGTGAGCTCCTAGCATGGAAATGAAAGTTTTCACAAAGGTATTGGTGAGTAAGAGATACTGTTCGCATTGGTCGTGGAGGAAGGTGGTGAGGCCTGCATTCTCAGCCAACTCATAAAAATCATCATAAATCCCGGCTACTCTCAAGAAATTATCACAAGGCCATTCACACGGCCGAACTTCCGCGGTTCGAGGGAGATTATATTTGGGCCTCTTATCCTCCTCAGTTTGCTTATCCTTCGAGCTTCGGCTCGATGAGCCCCTCAAAAATCTCTTCATCTTTTTCTGAAAATATCTGAAATTTTTAGTAACTTCAAAATAAAAGTGAACCAAACTCAACAATATTGATAGCAACTACTCCTACAAGTGCCTAGAGGCAATATCATGCATTAAAACTACTTTTGACCATATAAATTTGACATGCAAGCTCAAGAACAGGGTCACCTAAGCAGCAAAAATATGAAATGAATAAAGCACTAGAACAAAAACTAATTGGACCATTGGAGGAGTCACATACCAAAGAACAATCCCCCAAAGAAGTTTTGTGAATGGAGCTTTGAGCTAAGAGATTGAAAATGGCAGCAAGATGAGCTTGAACTCGTGCTTGAGCTGGTTAGTGATGTTTGTGGGAGGAAGAAAGAGTGTGTGGTAGCTGGAATAAGTGGAGGGGAGCCACCATGGGCCCACGAGGCAGGGGCACGCCCAGGGGGGTGGGCGCGCCCTGGACCCTCGTGGCCAGGTGCTTGCTCCCCCTGTTGTGTTCTCAGTGCCAGATATTCTCAAATATTCCAGAAAAAATCATATTTAATTTTCAGGGCATTTGGAGAACTTTTATTTTCGGGGTATTTTTACTGCATGGATAATTCAGGAAACAGACGGAAAATATTGTTTTGCTTTATTTAATATAAATAACAGAAAGTAAAAAGAGGGTATAGAGAGTTGTGTTTTCTAAATTCATCCATCTCATGCTCATCAAAAGGAATCCACTAACAAGGTTGATCAGGTCTTGTTAACAAACTCAATTCGAATAACATGAAACCGGAGAACTTTTGAATAACATTAGGTTACCTCGACGGGGATATGCACATCCCCAATAATAAGAATATCATATTTCTTCTTGACAGTAGGTAGAGGAAATTCAAAACCTACAATAGTGATTGTTGAAATTTTTCCAATAGAATTGATACTGTGGACTTGAGGTTGTTTCCTCGAAAAGTGTACCATATGCTCATTACCATTAACATCAAAAGTGACGTTGCCTTTGGTGCAATCAGTAACAGCCCCTGCAGTATTCAAAAAGGGTCTTCCAAGAATAATAGACATACTATCGTCCTCGGGAATATCAAGAATAACAAAGTCCGTTAAAATAGTAACGTTTGCAACCACAACAGGCACATCCTCACAAATACTGACTAGTATAGCAGTTGATTTATCAGCCATTTGCAAAGATATTTCGGTAGGTGTCAACTTATTCAAATCAAGTCTACGATATAAAGAGAGAGGCATAACACTAATACCGGCTCCAAGATCACATAAAGCAGTTTTAACATAGTTTCTTTTAATGGAGCATGGTATAGTTGGTACTCCTGGATCTCCAAGTTTCTTTGGTATTCCACCCTTAAAAGTCTAATTAGCAAGCATGGTGGAAATTTTAGCTTCCCGTATCTTTCTTTTATTAGTAACAATTTCCTTCATATATTTAGCTTAAGGATTCATTTTAAGCATATCAGTCAAACGCATACGCAAAAAGATAGGTCTAATCATTTCAGCAAAGCGCTCAAAATCCTCATCATCCTTTTTCTTGGATGGTTTATGAGCAAAAGGCATGGGTTTCTGAACCCATGGTTCCCTTTCTTTACCGTGCTTCCTAGCAACAAAGTCTCTCTTATCATAACATTGATTCTTTGATTGTGGGTTATCAAGATCAATAGCAGGTTCAATTTCTACATCATTATTATTGCTAGGTTGAGCATCAACATGAACATCATCATTAACATTATCACTAGGTTCATATTCATTACCAGATTGTGTTTCAGCATCAGAAATAGAAATATCATTGGGATTCTCAGGTGTGTCAATAACAGGTTCACTAGAAGCATGCAAAGTCCTATCATTTTTCTTTTTCTTCCTTTTAGAAGGACTAGGTGCATCTACATTAGTTCTCTGAGAATCTTGCTCAATTCTCTTCGGATGGCCCTCAGGATACAAAGGTTCCTGAGTCATTTTACCTCCTCTAGTCATAACTCTAACAGCATTATCATTCTTCTTACTATTTAATTCATTGAGCAAATCATTCTGAGCTTTAAGTACTTGTTCTACTTGAGTGGTAACCATAGAAGCATGTTTACTAATAAGTTTAAGTTCACCTTTAACATTAGCGATATAATCACTCAAGTGTTCAATCATATAAGCATTATGTTTCAATTGTCTACCAACATAAGCATTGAAGTTCTCTTGTTTAACAATAAAATTATCAAACTCATCTAAGCATTGGCTAGCAGACTTATAATGAGGAATATCACCTTCATCAAATCTATAGAGAGAATTTACCTTTACTACCTGTGTAGGGTTATCAAGACCATGTATTTCTTCAACAGGCGGCAAATTAAGACCATGTATTTCTTCAATAGGAGGTAAATTCTTAACATCTTTAGCTTTAATACCTTTTTCTTTCATAGATTTCTTTGCCTCTTGCATATCTTCAGGACTGAGAAATAGAATACCCCTTTTCTTCGGAGTTGGCTTAGGAGTTGGTTCAGGAAGTGTCCAATTATTTTCATTAGTCAACATATTATTCAATAGAATTTTAGCTTGATCAACAGTTCTTTCCCTGAAAACACAACCAGCACAACTATTCAGGTAATCTCTGGAAGCATCGGTTAGTCCATTATAAAAGATATCAAGTATTTCATTTTTCTTGAGAGGATGATCAGGCAAAGCATTAAGTAATTGGAGAAGCCTCCCCCAAGCTTGTGGGAGACTCTCTTCTTCAATTTGCACAAAATTATATATTTCCCTTAAAGCGGCTTGTTTCTTATGAGTGGGGAAATATTTAGCAGAGAAGTACTAAATCATATCCTGGGGACTACGCACACAACCAGGATCAAGAGAATTAAACCATATCTTAGCATCACCCTTTAATGAGAACGGAAATAATTTAAGGATATAATAGTAGCAAGTTTTCTCATCATTAGTGAACAGGGTGGCTATATCATTTAATTTAGTAAGATGTGCCACAACAGTTTCAGATTCATAGCCATAGAAAGGATCAGATTCAACCAAAGTAATTATATCAGGGTCAACAGAGAATTCATAATCGTTATCAGTAACAAAGATAGGTGAAGTAGCATAAGCAGGATCATATTTCATTCTGGCATTTAGAGATTTTTGTTTCAGCTTAGCTAATAGTTTCTTAAGATCACTCCTATCATTGCAAGCAAGAAAGTCTCTAGCAGTTTATTCATCCATAACATAACCCTCAGGAACAACATGTAATTCATATCTAGGGGGAGAATCTTCATCATCACTTTCATCAATATTACCAGTTTCAATAATTTCATTCTCTCTAGCCCTAGCAAGTTGTTCATTAAGAAATTCACCAAGTGGCATAGTAGTATCAAGCATAGAAGTAGTTTCATCATAAGTATCATGCATAGCAGAAGTGGCATCATCAATAACATGCGACATATCAGAATTAATAGCAGAAGCAGGTTTAGGTGTCGCAAGTTTACTCAAAACAGAAGGTGAATCAAGTGCAGAGCTAGATGGCAGTTCCTTACCTCCCCTCGTAGTTGAGGGAAAAATCTTGGTTCTTTGATCTTTCAAGTTCTTCATAATGATAAGAAGATATAAATCCCAAGTGACTCAAAGAATAGAGCTATTCTCCCCGGCAACGGCGCCAGAAAATAGTCCTGATAACCCACAAGTATAGGGGATCGCAACAGTTTTCGAGGGTAGAGTAATCAACCCAAATTTATTGATTCGACACAAGGGGAGCCAAAGAATGTTCTCAAGTATTAGTAGTTGAGTTGTCAATTCAACCACACCTGGAAACTTAATATCTGCAGCAAGGTATTTAGTAGAAAAGTAATATGATAGTAGTGGTAAAGATAGCAAAAGTAACGGTAGCAAAAGTAATATTTTTGGGTTTTATTGTGATGGTAACAGTAGCAACGGAAAAGTAAATGGGTGAAGAACAATATATGAAAAGCTCGTAGGCATTGGATCGGTGATGGAGAATTATGCCAGATGTGATCGATCATGTAACAGTCATAACCTAGGGTGACACAAAACTAGTTCCAGTTCATCAATGTAATGTAGGCATGTATTCCGAATATAGTCATACGTGCTTATG
The DNA here is from genome assembly GCF_003073215.2 of Triticum urartu. Lineage (NCBI taxonomy): Eukaryota > Viridiplantae > Streptophyta > Magnoliopsida > Poales > Poaceae > Triticum > Triticum urartu. The sequence continues at coordinate 219,724,913 of NC_053024.1, read as the reverse complement.
GAAAAGAACTTGCATAACATCTTTTGTCCTGCCCTCTCGTGGCAGCGGGGTCCTATTGGAAACTAAGGGATATTAAGGCCTCCTTTTAATAGAGTACCGGATCAAAGCAGTAACACATAGTGAATACATGAACTCCTCAAACTACGGTCTTCACCGGTAAGTATCCCAATTATTATCACTTCGGGGTTAACGGATCATAACACATAATAGGTGACTATAGACTTGCAAGATAGGACCAAGAACTCTCATATATTGATGAAAACATAATAGATTTAGATCTGAAATCATGGCACTTACGCCCTAGTGACAAGCATTAAGAATAGCAAAGTCATAGCAACATCAATCTCAGAACATAGTGGATACGAGGGATCAAACCCTAACAAAACTAATTCGATTACATGATAAATCTCATCCAACCCATCACCGTCCAGCAAGCCTACGATGGAATTACTCACACACAGCGGTGAGCATCATGAAATTGGTCATGGAGGAAGGTTGATGATGACGATGGCGATGGATTCCCCTCTCCGGAGCCCCGAACGGACTCCAGATCAGCCCTCCCGAGAGAGTTTAGGGCTTGGCGGTGGCTCCATATCGTAAAACGCGATGAATCCTTCTCTCTAATTTTTTTCTCCCCGAACACGAATATATAGAGTTGGAGTTGAGGTCGGTGGAGCGTCAGGGGGCCCACGAGGCAGGGGGTGCGCCCAGGGGGGTAGGGCGCGCCCCCACCCTCGTGGACAGGTGGAGGCCCCCCTGACGTGGATTCTTCTTCCAATATTTTTTGATATATTCCAAAATAATTCTTGGTTGATTTTCAGGTCATTCCGAGAAATTTTATTTCTGCACAAAAATAACACCATGGCAGTTCTGTTGAAAACAACGTCAGTTCGGGTTAGTTCCATTCAAATCATGCAAGTTAGAGACCAAAACCAGGGCAAAAGTGTTTGGAAAAGTAGATACGACGGAGAAGTATCAAGCGTCCCCTAGTCAGCATAGCCAAGAACACTTTAGGACACAACGAGACCACTATAAAACCAACTGTGGACAGGCGGACCACTAGACGTCGAACCCCAATCTCATATCATGCATCTGTCAGAAAGATATCCTAGGAGCTACTTGAATTCCCACTTATAAACTCCCAAAACTTTCTGGTTATGCAATCTGGTGTTGGGGATACAGGGGAAGCAATATATCTCACCCAAACTAAACAATCCCTACATCCAGCTGTATCCATCCGTCAACACATAACCAAGAAAACTCCGGAAATCGTGTACCTCAACCTTCGAAAAGCATCCATTATACAAGTTATGGCAATACTCCCGAACTCCCACCCCAGTACTGGGTGGCGTCGAGGTTATCTCACCAACAACTGCATAAAAGAGATTTTCGATGTCGGAAAACTCAGGTATTCCAAAACTGCAACGATAAAATTGTGCCGACAACACCTCGGAGCTCAACTCCCCGGGACACTGCCACAACCCCTAAATGTCAGGAGGCACCAAGAACAATGTTCTCGTCACAAGAATATCGGAATGATTCAAAAATGCCCGCGTGATCCTAAAAAAATTTAGTGAAATTTGAGGAGAGGAAAGTCAAAACATCTACGTCAGGAGGCCTCGCCAGAGCGACGAAGGGACTGGGGAGTAAAAAGAATCCTACTCTCCGATATATATAATCCTAAGACTCAAAACATTTTTGTTCTAGACTCAACAACGTCAGTGATTCAATCAAGCAGGGGGCTCCTAAGTCGGGGATGGCTCTGATTACCAACTTGTAACGCCCACGATGCGGCTATATCTCGCACGTGTCGAGGCACGACTTAGAGGCATGACCGCATGGTGGTTTTGTCGCAAGAGGGGTAATATTCACACAATCCCATGTACTGAATAAGAGAGGGATAAAGAGTTGGCTTACAATCTCCACTTCACACAAATAACAAGTTAAACATACATCATCCAGAGTATAATCAAGATCCGACTACGGAACCAAAATAAAAGAAGACAACCCCAAATGCTAGATCCCCGATCGTCCCAACTGGGCTCCACTACTGATCATCAGGAAACGAAACATGGTAACGACCAAGGTCCTCGTCGAACTCCACTTGAGCTCGGTTGCATCACGTGCACTGGTATCATCGGCACCTGCAACTTTTTGGAAGTATCCGTGAGTCACGAGGACTCAACAATCTCACACCCACGAGGTCAAGACTATTTAAACTTATGGGTAGGATAAGGTAATGAGGTGGAGCTGCAGCAAGCGCTAAGCAAATATGGTGGCTAACATACGCAAATAAGAGTAAGATGAGAAGCTACGCAATGGTCGTAAGCTGGAAGTGATCAAGAAGTGATCCTGAACTACTTGTTCAAACATAACCCAAACCATGTTCACTTCCCGGACTCCGCCGAAAAGATACCATCACGGCTACACACGCGGTTGATGCATTTTAATTAAGTCAAGTGTCAAGTTCTCTACAACCAAATATTAACAAATTCCCATCTGCCACATAACCGCGGGCACGGCTCTCGAAAGTTTATACCCTGCAGGGGTGCCCAACTTAGCCCATTACAAGCTCTCACGATCAATGAAGGATATTCCTTCTCCCGAAAAGACCCAATCAGTCTCGGAATCCCGGTTACAAGACATTTCGACAATGGTAAAACAAGATTAGTAAGACCGCCTGAATGTGCCGACAAATCCTGATAGGAGATGCACATATCTCGTTCTCAGGGCACACCGGATGAGCAATCCGTACAACTAAAACCAGCCCTCAAATTTCCCCGAGGTGGTGCTGCAAAGGGCTCTAGTTTGGACCAACACTCAAAGGAGCACTGGCCTGGGGGGGGGGGTTAAAATAAAGATGACCCTTGAGTCTGCAGAACCCAAGGGAAAAGGCTTAGGTGGAAAATGTTAAAACCAACGTTGGGCCTTGCTGGAGGAGTTTTATTCAAAGCAAACTGTCAAGGGGGTCCCATAACCCCAACCACGTAAGGAATGCAAAATCAAGGAACATAACACCTGTATGACGGAAACTAAGGCGGCAAGAGTGGAACAAAACACCAGGCATAAGGCCGAGCCTTCCACCCTTTACCAAGTATATAGATGCATTGATTAAAATAAGAGATATTGTGATATCCCAACATAAACATGATCCAACATGGATCAAACTTCAACTTCACCTTCAACTAACAACGCTATAAGAGGGGATGAGCAAAACCGGTAACATAGCCAAACAACGGTTTGCTAGGAAGGTGGGCTAGAGGCTTGACATGGCAATATGGGAGGCATGATAAACAAGTGGTAGGTAGCGCGACATAGCGATAGAGCGAACTACTAGCAAGCAAAGATAGAAGTAATATTGAAGGTATGGTCATCTTGCCTGAGACCCCGCAAGGAAAAGAACGAGTCCATGAAGAAGACAAACAGACGTAGTCGAACGGATCTTCACAACTCCGGAACGAAACTGAAGCTAACAAGAGAAGCAAACCAGAAAGAAACAAGCAACATGATAAAGACACAAGCTTAATCATGGCATGATGCACAAACAAGTATGATGCATGTCTGGTTTAATGATGCATGGCATGGCAAAGTGCAACAAACAACACTACAAATTAAGTGGAGCTCAATATGCAACGAAACACCACATTCGGTTATTTAGTTCACTCATGTTTAGGTACTCAACAAAATTAAATCTTGGTTAACATGGAAATAGGTGAGGCAAAAGTAAACTAACTATTTAGGAAAGTTTAAATGAGGCTGGAAATAACAAACAACAATTCCGGAAAAACCTCATATGCAATTTATGGATTTGGTACTGTTCTGCCCTAAATCATATTTTAGAGTTGTTAAACATGCAAAGTAATGCCACCATGTTAATCTATGCATTTTTTTGAAGCAAGTTACATATATAAAACATTTAATTTGGAGCTACGGTTATTTAGTTATGAAATAAACCATTTTAGCATTCCATTTGTGCAAAATTAAACAAACAACATTTTAAACATTTTTAACAAGGATGAAAGTGGCATATTATGAAACTAGGAAAAATTCTAAGCAAGTTACATATAAAATGTTTTTACAAAAGATGCACGGTTATTAAGTTATTATATGCATGAAGATGGAGGGGTTTTCTACAAAACCGTAAAACACTGGATAAAAGCTAAATTCGTCCGTTAAAAAACAGAAGTTGGCCCGAAAGTAGTTGGCCCAATAGTGCACAGTCAACGGGGCTGGGCGGATGCTCACATTGGGCTTGACCTAGTCAGTGGAGAGGTAGGCTGGTGGGGCTACAGCCCACGTAGTTGGCCAGGCGCGGTCAACGCAGACGAGCGAGCTAGCTGCTGCTGCTCATTCTCTGCTTGATAGTGGCAGACCGGCGGCGCTGAAGGTCAACGGCGGGGAGGCAGCGGGACTTGGCGCGGCGACGGCGAGGAAGGAAAATAGCAGGAGGCGGTGGGGCTTGATGCAGGGGATGACCACGACGTTCGGGACGGACAAGCTCATCTACTCGTGCAGACCAAACAGAGGCCGACGGCGGAAGCTTGCAGCGGCAGCATGCACGGCAGAGGGCTGCGGGAGGCCAACAGACGGCGAGGTCGGGTGACACTGCGGCGAGATCCAGGTGCGGGGCTTCCGTTCCCAGCGCCGGGATGGAGGTGGGATACACCGGTGGCGGAGCATGGAGCTTGGCTCCCATGGTGATGGTTGTAGAACAAGAGACGGAGATATTACATAAAAAGGAGAGCGACGGGAGGGAGGAAGTAGAGATGGGGTGGTGCGGGGCTAGCCTGCGGGAGAGCTCAGGAGGACGGGGCTCCACTCGGATGAGGAGGAGGCTAACGGCTAGGAGAGCTCCGAGTGTATAGGAGGCCGGGATGAGTGGGACAATGCCGAAGGCGGAGCAGCTGGTCGCCGGTGACGTCGGGCGAGGAAGGAGCACGCAGATGAGCTTCGGTGGCCGGCCGGTGCTCGCGCTGTTGGGGCCTCAGGCACTCGGGGCTGCAAGAGGTGGACGAGGAGATCAAGGGAGGCGCTAGTTGGTGGGAATAGATCGAGATGATTTTTGGATCGGCGGTGCACACACTGACTGGATGGGGATGGATCTTGAGGTGGGAGATGTGGCGGCGGCGATGAGTGGATGGGACAACGTCCCTAGATTTTAGGGTTTGTGCAAAATAGGCTAGTGGTTGATCTATATATAGCAAGCCGGCTAAGTTTAGGGGCATTTGGTCCCTCCGATTTTAATGGACGGTCGAGAATAATTAGCTTAGGAGAGTCCAACGAGAAACCATGATGATTTAGGGGTGTTTGGGGATGATCCGGACCCAACGGTAATGATAGTATGGTTCGGGTTCGGGGAAGTTTCGGACACGGGCGAGGGGTCGATGCACTGTGCAAAGAGACTCCGGTTTAGGCAAGAGGGAAAAGGAAGAACAAGGTTGGTCTCAGAACGGTTAACGAAAGCAAGGGGGGACGTGGCAACTATGAGGGGATGCAAGTTTGAAAACAATGACGGCAATGGAGTGCCGATGCAATGCAGATGATGCGATGATGAATGCAACAAACTAATAAAAAACATGGTGGTCACGCAAAACATGGAAGGCGTCTAGAGCGTCGGTCTCGGGGCGTCACAACACTCCTCCACTTACAAGAGATCTCGTCCCGAGATCTTAGGATGAAACCGGAGAGAAGCGGAAGAGGAAGAGGTAAAACTAAGTTGCTTCTTGACAAAAGAGTGAAACCACGAACCTTGAGAGGTTGACCAAATTGAAAGAAAGAAAACCATTAAGGATGAATAAGATTGCAAACAGTCCATTGGACGAGAGGAACAAGGAACATTATGAGAACCTTGTAGGTTGCAAACACGTGAAACAAGAGCTCGAGAGGAAAGAAAGAATTTAAAACCACTCGGGTTGAAAATGGAAGGCATAGAATATGAACTTGGCAAAATGAAAGCACTTGGATGAGACTTCGATTAAAAGAGGAATTCTATACACAACACTCTGGTTAAAAGAATATAGGGAAGGAATAGTAATGATATAATTTGGACAACACTTCGACTGTAAATGGAAGGGATTGAACATGAACTTTACAAGATGAGAGGATACTTGATGAAATCAACAACACATCGCCTCCGGAACTATTGAAAGAATGGCACAAGGAGTAAGAAAGATTTTAGACAGCACTCCAGTTGAGAAGGGAGGCAAAACTTGATAAGATGAGAGAACTTGAATGGAGGACACGACACTCCGGTTGATTGGATCAGCAAAGGAAAAAAACATGATCTTTGACAAAAATGGAATGATGTGTCAAAGAGTGCAACATCACAATGCCTCCGGAACAAAAGATAGAACAGACTGAAAGTATCAAAGAAGAAAACAACATCTTGTACCTCGAATGAATTTGAAAGTATCCTTCCATAGAGGATTGGTCAGAGTTGTTGGGAAATGAACAATGAAAAGAATAAACTTGTTGTGGACTTATGGAAAACATCCCAAAACTTAAGGTGAAATTCTGTCACTAACGGAATCAATTGCTTGCTTGAGAGCAACGAAGAGATGAAAATTTCTTTATTGCGAGAATAGGAGGAAACTTGGAATATTGATAAGCACCACAATAGCAAAATTCCTTAGGGAAGGCTTTAGGTGAAATATAACCCAAGATAACTACAACGAAGAGATTGATGGATTGAGAAGAGCTAATGCTCGAAGAAATTGATGGGTTTAACTATCTCATTCTTGACAACTGTTGAATCATGACACACAAAGGGAATTTTTCAAGAGTAACATAACACCACCTCGAAAGATAAAGTATAACGAATTGCATTTCGGAATGCAAGATGAAGAATACTTGAACTCCTCGAAACAAAACGTGTGTTGAGCACCCTGTTTAATTTTGAGTATAGCTTGACGGATCATAACTTCAAGAGAAATGTTGAAGAACGAATGAAGAATGAAAGGAATCCTTGATGAGTCACCATATAGAGCCTCCATGAAGAACTCCAGTAATAAAGGATGATAGAAAGAAAGATAAGTTGAAAACACAAGGTGAATCCTTGCAATGATTTAGATGGATCTTCGTGATGATATAATTGAGAGCTTGAGACTCTGGAAAGAAAAGGATGAAACACCGATGATAAGAATTAAATCACCTCGATGATAAGAATCATGTCATGCTTACCGTTCATCAACTTAAATTGATAACAAGCAACAGAATTGGCATGCCACTTATTCTTGTAGAAAGGATTAAGAGAGATATAGCGTAAACTTGAGAAGGTCTTCAATGATCCACCGGTAGGATTTGGAAAGCATGAATGCATTGATACGATAACGACGGAAGAGGAATGTTGGACGAACCACCGTAAGAATTAAAAATGATCAAAGAAAAGATAGAGAGACACCCGGAAGAATTAGCAAATGAACAAAGATGCTTGAGAGAATTTAAATACAAGTGAACGAAGAGATACCGAGCTGATTAGAGAATACTTGAATGATGCACCGGTAAGATGTGGAGAATGAGAGCTGAAAGCTGGAATGAATAATTCTGAGATGATGGGCTCTGAAGAATCAAACTGAAAAGACTCCTGATTGCTCTAGATGGGCGAAAAGAATTCTCACAATCAAAAACAATTATGAGAGGATGGCATCAAGCTTGAACTACGCATCTTCGAGAGAACGGACCAAGATTTGGAGGAAAAACTCTTCCTCGGTCTTTAAAATCCTAGAATGGCGACGAGAAACACTATGGCAAAAGATGAGCCACCCCGGAACAATGGAGAATATAAATGATGAACCAACAATGACAATGTTTTGAAAGCGATCTTGGAGAAGGAATATGACTGATGATACTTCATTCTTACATCAAACTTTAAAAAGATTTGAGAAATAACTCCGGAAAAATAGAAGAGTCGGGTAAGATCATGGGAAAAGACCTGTGGGTTAAGGCTCACTCCAAAGATACACCATTGAACGATTTAAAAGAGAGACTTCGCCGGTTGAATTAAATGGCTGAAAGAGATAACAACCTTGAGACAGCTTGAGCGGCTTAGGAATGAAAACACGAATCTCCTGAGATATCTTCAGAACTCCAGAACAATGAATGGCGAGAAGTGGATGATTAATAGGTGCACCGGCATGAGAAAACATTTGAAACGAGGAAAAGATATGATCGACAAAGCTTAAACTGAATCCACCGGAGAAGAAATAGAACGAAGAATGATGAAGTTGAAGCTCCCTTAGCATCTTCATAAGAAACACCAGGTAAAACATTGAAAGAAAAGACTGAAAAGACTTCTCACAAATAAAAGGATACATGATCAAGAAATCTGAATCCTAAAAAAAAAGGGGGGGGGGGGGGGAAAACAAAGGCAACTTGGGACGTATGAAACAAACACCGTTGAGAGAACTTAGAATTGATCTTGCGGATGTTGAAAATGATCGGATCCACTTGAAGAGGAGCACGCCGGTTAGAAAATAATTAACATGACAATCTCAATGATCAAGAAGGATTAGTATTCACATAGAAATATGAGAACACCACTTAGGAAAGGTATGGAATCAACACTTTGTTGGGAATCGTAATAATTTCAAAAAAATTCCTACGCTCATGCAAGATCATGGTGATGCATAGCAACGAGAGGGGAGAGTGTGATCTACGTACCCTTGTAGACCAACAGCAGAAGCGTTGTGACAACGCGGTTGATGTAGTCGTACGTCTTCACGATCCGACCGATCCAAGCACCGTTACTCCGGCACCTCCGAGTTCTTGGCACACGTTCAGCTCGATGACGATCCCCGGGCTCTGATCCAACAAAGCGTCGGGGAGGAGTTCCGTCAGCATGACGGCGTGGTGACGATCTTGATGTTCTACCGTCGCAGGGCTTCGCCTAAGCACCGCTACAAATATGACCAAGGTGGAATATGGTGGAGGGGGGCACCGCACACGGCTAAGGAACGATCACAAAGATCAACTTGTGTTCATGGGGTGCCCCTTGTCTCAGTATATAAAGGATGGAGGAGGAGGAGGCCGGCCAAGGCAATTGGTGCGGCCAGGATGTGGAGTCCTACTAGGACTCCAAGTCCTAGTAGGAGTCCACCAAGAGGGAAGGAAGGGAGAAGGAAGTGGAGGAGAAGGAAAGGTGGCCGGCCCCCTTTTCCCTAGTCCAATTCGGACCAGAGGGGAGGGGGGTGCGCAGCAGCCCCTTGGCCCTTTCTCCTCTTCTCACTAAAGCCCATCAAGGCCCATTGCTTCTCCCGTAACTACCCGGTACTCTGAAAAATACCCGAATCACTCGGAACCTTTCCGATGTCCGAATATAGTCGTCCAATATATCGATCTTTACGTCTCGACCATTTCGAGACTCCTCTTCATGTCCCCGATCTCATCCGGGACTCCGAACTCCTTTGGTAGATCAAAACTCATAAACTCATAATATAACTGTCATCGAAACCTTAAGCGTGCGGACCCTACGGTTCGAGAACAATGTAGACATGACCGAGACATGTCTCCGGTAAATAACCAATAGCGGAACCTGGATGCTCATATTGGCTCCTACATATTCTACGAAGATCTTTATCGGTCAGACCGCATAACAACATACGTTGTTCCCTTTGTCATCGGTATGTTACTTGCCCGAGATTCGATCGTCGGTATCTCAATACCTAGTTCAATCTCGTTACCGGCAAGTCTCTTTACTCGTTCCGTAATACATCATCTCACAACTAACTCATTAGTTGCAATGCTTGCAAGGCTTATGTGATGTGCATTACCGAGAGGGCCCATAGATACCTCTCCGACAATCGGAGTGATAAATCCTAATCTCGAAATACGCCAACCCAACATGTACCTTTGGAGACACCTGTAGATCACCTTTATAATCACCCAGTTACGTTGTGACGTTTGGCAGCACAAAAAGTGTTCCTCCGGCAAATGGGAGTTGCATAATCTCATAGTCATAGGAACATGTATAAGTCATGAAGAAAGCAATAGCAACATACTAAACGATCGGGTGCTAAGCTAATGGAATGGGTCATGTCAATCAGATCATTCACCTAATGATGTGATCCCGTTAATCAAATGACAACTCATGTCTATGGTTAGGAAACATAACCATCTTTGATCAACGAGCTAGTCAAGTAGAGGCATACTAGTGACACTCTGTTTGTCTATGTATTCACACATGTATTATGTTTCCGATTAATACAATTCTAGCATGAATAATAAACATTTATCATGAAATAAGGAAATAAATAATAACTTTATTATTGCCTCTAGGGCATATTTCCTTCACACTTGACTTCGAAGCAACTCGAATACCACAAACCAAAACAAAACAAAGGATTTGACTTATAGGATAAGCCGGAAACAAACATATGATAGAGATTTCGTCCGAAATTTTCAAGGTGGGGCCCGCATGGGCTCAATCGTACATCACCATCATGTACAAGGCAGTGCACATGTCATACGAAGCGTCCCCGAGTCAGCATAGCCAAGGACTCTTTAAGACACAACGAGACCACTGTAAAACCAACCGTGGACAGGCAGACCACTAGACGTCGAACCCCAATCTCATATCATGGATCTGTCGGAATGATATCCTAGGAGCTACTTGAATTCCCACTTGTAAACTCCCGAAACTTTCTAGTTATGCAATCTGGTGTTGGGGATACAGGGGAAGCAATATATCTCACCCAAACTAAACAATCCCTACATCCAGCTGTATCCATCCGTCAACACATAACCAAGAAAATTCGGGAAATCGTGTACCTCAACCTTCAAAAAGCATTCGTTATACAAGTTATGGCAATACTCCCGAACTCCCACCCCAGTACTGGGTGGCGTCGAGGTTATCTCACCAACAACTGCATAAAAGAGATTTTCGATGTCGGCAAACTCAAGTATTCCAGAACTACAACAATAAAATTGTGATGACAACACCTCGAAGCTCAACTCCCGGGACACTACCACAACCCCTAAAAGTCAGGAGGCACTAAGAACAATGTTCTCATCACAAGAATATCAGAATGATTTGAAAACACCCGCGTGATCCTAAAAAAATTAGTGAAATTTGAGGAGAGGAAATCAAAACATCTACGTCAGGAGGCCTCACCAGAGCGGCGAAGGGACTGAGGAGTAAAAAGAATCCTACTCTCCGATATATATAATCCTAAGACTCAAAACATTTTTGTTCTAGACTCAACAACGTCAGCGATTCGATCAAGCAGGGGGCTCCTAAGTCGGGGATGGCTCTGATTGCCAACTTGTAACGCCCACGATGCGGCTATATCTCCCACGTGTCGAGGCACGACTTAGAGGCATAACCGCATGGTGGTTTTGTCGCAAGAGGGGTAATCTTCACACAATACCATGTACTAAATAAGAGAGGGATAAAGAGTTGGCTTACAATCGGCACTTCACACAAATAACAAGTTAAACATACATCATCCAGAGTACAATCAAGGTCCGACTACGGAACCAAAATAAAAGAAGACAACCCCAAATGCTAGATCCCCGGTCGTCCCAACTGGGCTCCACTACTGATCATCAGGAAACGAGGTGATATTCCAATATAAACATGATCCAACATGGAGCAAACTTCAACTTCACCTGCAACTAACAATGCTATAAGAGGTACTGAGCAAAAGCGGTAACAGAGCCAAACAACGGTTTGCTTGGAAGGTGGGTTAGAGGCTTGACATGGCAATATGTGAGGCATGATAAACAAGTGGTAGGTAGCGCGACATAGTGATAGAGTGAACAACTAGCAAGCAAAGATAGAAGAGATATCGAGGGTATGGTCATCTTGCCAGAGATCCCGCAAGGAAGAAGAACGAGTACATGAAGAAGACAAACAGACGTAGTCGAACGGATCCTCACAACTCCGGAACAAAACTGAAGCTAACGAGAGAAGCAAACCAGAAAGATACAAGCAACATGGTAAAGACACAAGCATAATCATGGCATGATGCACAAACAAGTATGATGCATGTCCGGTTTAATGATGCATGGCATGGCAAAGTGCAACAAACAACACTACAAGTTATGTGGAGCTCAATATACAACGAAACACCAAATTCGGTTATTTAGTTCACTCCCGTTTAGGTACTCAACAAAATTAAATGTTGGTTAACATGGCAAGAGGTGAGGAAAAAGTAAACTAACTATTTAGGCAAGTTTAAATGAGGCCGGAAATAACAAACAACAATTCCAGAAAAACCTCATATGCAATTTATGGATTTGGTACCGTTCTGCCCTAAATCATATTTTAGAGTTTTTAAACATGCGAAGTAATGCCACCATGTTAATCTATGCATTTTTTTCAAGCAAGTTACATATATAAAACATTTAATTTGGAGCTATGGTTATTTAGTTATGAAATAAACCATTTTAGCATGCCATTTATGCAAAATTGAACAAACAACATTTTAAACATTTTTTAACAAAGATGAAAGTGGCATATTTTGAAAATAGGAAAAATTCTAAGAAAGTTACATATATAATGTTTTTACAAAAGATGCATGGTTATTAAGTTATTATATGCATGAAGATGGAGGGTTTTTTTGCAGAACAGTAAAACACTGGATAAAAGCTAAATTCGTTCGTTAAAAAAACAGAAGTTGGGCCGAAAGTGGTTGGCCCAATAGTGCATAGTCAAAGGGGCTGGGTGGATGCTCACATTGGGCCTGGCCCGGTCGGTGGAGAGGTAGGCCGGTGGGGCTGCAGCCCACGCGGTTGGCGAGGCGCGGTCAACACGGACGAGCGGGCTAGCTGCTGCTGCTCGTTCTCTGCTCGACAGGGGCAGACCGGCGGCGCTGAAGGTCAACGGCGGGGTGGCAGCGAGACTTGGCGCGGTGACGGCGAGGAAGGAAAACAGCAGGAGGCGGTGGGGCTTGATGCAGGGGATAACCACGGCGTTCGGGATAGACAAGCTCCTCTGTTCGTGCAGACCAAACAGAGGCCGACGGCGGAAGCTCTCAGTGGCAGCATGCGTGGCAGAGGGCTGTGGGAGGCCAACAGACGGTGAGGTTAGGCGACACGGCGGCGAGATCCAGGCGCGGGGGTTCCGTTCCCGATGCCGGGATGGAGGTGGGATGCACCGGCGGCGGAGCTTGGAGCTTGGAGCTTGGCTCCCATGGCGGTGGTTGTAGAACAAGAGACGGAGAGATTACAGAAAAAAGAAAGCTATGTGAGGGAGGAAGTAGAGATGGGGTGGTGTGGGGCTAGCCTGCAGGAGAGCTCGGGAGGACGAGGCTCCGCTGGGATGAGGAGGAGGCGAACGGCTAGTAGAGCTCCGGGTGTAGAGGAGGCCGGGATGAGCGGGACGATGCCGGAGGCGGAGCAGCTGGTCGCCGACGACTTTCGGGCGAGGAAGGAGGCCGCGAAGGAGCTTCGGTGGCCAGCCGGTGCTCAGGCTGTTGGGGCCTCGGGCGCCCGGGGCTGCAGGAGGTGGACGAGGGGATCAGGGGAAGCGCTGGTTGGTGGGAGAGATCGAGAGGATTTTTGGATCGGGTGCGAACACACTGATTGGATGGGGATGCATCCCGAGGTGGGAGATGTGGCGGCGGCGGCGAGTGGATGGGACAATGTCCCTAGATTTTGGGGTTTGTGCAAAATAGGATAGTGGTTAATCTATATATAGCAAGTGGGCTAAGTTTAGGGGCATTTGGTCCCGCTGATTTTAATCGGACGGTCGAGAATAATTAGCTTATGAGAGTCCAACGAGAAACCAATGATGATTTAGAGATGTTTGGGGATGATCCGGACCCAACGGTAACGATAGTCCGGTTCGGGTTCAGGGAAGTTTCGGACACGGGCGGGGGGTCGATGCACTGCGCAAAGAGACTCCGGTTAGGGCAAGAGGGAAAAGGAAGAACAAGGTTGGTCTCAGAACGTTCAACAAAAGTAAGGGGGGACGTGACAACTACGAGGGGATGCAAGTTTGAAAACAATGACGGCAATGGAGTGCCGATGCAATGCAGATGATGCGATGATGAATGCAACAAACAAATAAAACACACGGTGGTCACGCAAAACATGGAAGGCGTCTAGAGCGTCGGTCTCGGGGCGTCTCATCTGCACAACACCAAAAGTCCTGAAACTCCACGGAAGTCAGTTTTGGAATATAAAAAATATTGGGCGAAGAAAGCACCAGAGGGGGGCCACCTAGCATCCACAAGGGTGGGGGCGCGCCCTACCCCCTGGGTGCGCCCCCTGTCTTGTGGGCCCCCGGCAGGCCTCCGGTGCCCATCTTTGGCTATATGAAATCTTTCACCATGGAAAAAATCATAAGCAAGCTTTCGGGACGAAACACCGTCGCCACGAGGCAGAACCTTGGCGGAACCAATCTAGGGCTCCGGCAGAGCTGTTCTGCCGGGGAAGTATCCCTCCGGGAGGGGGACATCATCACCATTGATCCTCTCATCAGGAGGGGGTCAATCTCCATCAACATCTTCACCCGCACCATCTCATCTCAAACCCTAGTTCATCTCTTGTATCCTATCTTTGTCTCAAAACCTCAGATTGGTACATGTGGGTTGCTAGTAGTGTTGATTACTCCTTGTAGTTGATGCTAGTTGGTTTATTTGGTGGAAGATCATATGTTCAGATCCTTTATGCATATTAATACCCCTCTGATTATGAACTTGAGTATGATTTGTGAGTAGTTATGTTTGTTTCTGAGGACATGGGAGAAGTCTTGCTATAAGTAGTCATGTGAATTTGGTATTCGTTCGATATTTTGATGAGATGTATGTTGTCTTTCCTCTAGTGGTGTCATGTGAACGTCGACTACATGACACTTCACCATTGCTTGGGCCTAGGGGAAGGCATTTGGAAGTAATAAGTAGATGATGGGTTGCTAGAGTGACAGAATCTTAAACCCTAGTTTATGTGTTGCTTCGTAAGGGGCTGGTTTGGATCCATATAATTAATGCTATGGTTAGGTTTACCTTAATACTTATTTTGTAGTTGCAGATGCTTGCAAGAGGGGTTAATCATAAGTGGGATGCTTGTCCAAGGAAGGGCAGTACCCAAGCAACGTTCCACCCACATATCAAATTATCAAAGTAACGAACGCGAATCATATGAGCGTGATGAAAACTAGCTTGACAATAATTCTCATGTGTCCTCGGGAGCGTTTTCCTTTATATAAGAGTTTGCCCAGGCTTGTCCTTTTCTACAAAAATGATTGGGCCATCTTGCTGCACCTTATTTACTTTTTTACTTGTTACCCGTTACAAATTACCTTATCGCAAAACTATCTGTTACCGATAATTTCAGTGCTTGCAGAGAATACCTTACCGAAACCGCTTGTCATTTCCTTCTGCTCCTTGTTGGGTTCGATACTCTTACTTATCGAAAGGACTACGATAGATCCCCTATACTTGTGGGTCATAAACTAACTCCTTAGTCATTTGCTTGTAGGCTTATGATGTGTATTACCGAGAGGGCCCAGAGATACCTCTCCGATACTCAGAGTGACAAATTGTAATCTTGATCTATGCCAACTCAACAAACACCTTTGAAGATAACTATAGAGCATCTTTATAATCACCCATTTACGTTGTGACGTTTGATAGAACACAAGGCATTCCTCCGGTATCCGGGAGTTGCATAATCTCATAGTCGAAGGAACATGTATTTGACATGAAGAAAGCAATAGCAATAAAACTGAACGATCATTATGCTAAGCTAACGGATGGGTCTTATCCACCACATCATTCTCCTAATGATGTGATCCCATTATCAAATGACAACTCATGTCCATGGTCAGGAAACCTTAACCATCTTTGATCAACGAGCTAGTCTAGTAGAGGCTCATTACGAACACGGTGTTTGTCTATGTATTCACACATGTATTAAGGTTTCCGATCAATACAATTCTAGCATGAATAATAAACCTTTATCATGAATTAGGAATTATAAAATAACAAATTTATTAATGCCTCTAGGGCATATTTCCTTTAGTCTCCCACTTGCACTAGAGTCAATAATCTAGATTACATTGTAATGAATCTAACACCCATGGAGTCTTGGTGCTGATCATGTTTTGCTCGTGGAAGAGGCTTCGTCAACGGATCTACTTGATAAACCACAAGTATAGGGGATCGCAACAGTTTTTGAGGGTAAAGTATTTAACCCAAATTTATAGATTCGACACAAGGGGAGCCAAAGAATATTTGAAGGTATTTGCAGTTGAGTTGTCAATTCAACCACACCTGGAGATTAATTATCAGCAACAATATGATCAGTAGCACAGTAATATGATAGTTTTCATAATAGCGACTTCAGCAACGGTAGCAGTAACAGTGATAGCAGTAGTTTGTAGCAAGTGTAACAGTGATGATAGCAATAGTAAAATGAGCAAATAGTTTCGGAAATGGAGCTTCGAGCAAAGAGATCAAAATTGGCAGCAAAATGAGCAAGAACTCGGGAGAGAGATGGGGAGTGATTCTTTTCTGGAGGTAGGTGACAATGTGGGACAAAGAGATAAGTGAGGGGGCCCACGTGGGGACCACAACCCCCCAGGGCGCGCCAGGGGGTGCTGGCGCGCCCAGGTGGGTTGTGCCCACCAAGTGCACCCTCCTCTGGTTATTTTTGCACCAAAAATTCTTAAATATTCAGGAAAAATCATATAAAATTTTCAGGGCATTCTGAGAACTATTATTTCTGGGTCATTTTTTATTACACGGGAAATTCAGAAAACAGACAAAACATGGCATTTTATTTTATTTAACTAATAAAAACAGAAAACAAAAGGTAGGGATAGAAAGTAGTGCTTACTAAATTCATCAACTTCATACCGTTCAAAAATGATTCATTAATAAGGTTGATCAAGTCTTATTGACAACCACTTTCAATTAGCAGGAAACCGAAGAACTTTCGTAAATCACGAAGTTACCTCAATGGGGATATGCATTTCCCCAACAATAAGAATTTCATATTTCTTCTTGATAGTAGGTAGAGGTATTTGAAAACTTCCAATAGTGATTGTCGAAGATTTTTCAATAACATTAATACCATTCACTTGGAATTGTTTCTTCGGAAAGTGCACCGTATGCTCATTACCATTGATATGAAAAGTGACCTTGCTTTTATTGCAATCAATAACAGCCCCTGTAGTATTCAAGAAGGGTCTACCAAGGATAATCGACATGTTGTCGTCCTCGGGCATCTCAAGTATAACAAAGTCAGTCAAAATAGTAACATTAGCAACAACAACGGGCACATCCTCACAGATACCAATAGGTATGGCAGTTGATTTGTCAGCCATTTGCAAAGATATTTCAGTAGGTGTGAGTTTATTCAAGTCAAGTCTTTTATATAAAGAGAAAGGCATAACACTAACACCAGCTCCTAAATCACACAAAGCAGTTTTCACATAATTCTTTTTGATAGAGCAAGGTATAGTTGGTATTCCCGGATCTCCAAGTTTTTTAGGTACTCCATCTTTAAAAGTATAATTAGCAAGCATAGTGGATATTTCAGCTTCCGGTATTTTTCTCTTATTTGTGATGATGTCTTTCATATACTTTGCATAAGGAGGCATTTTCAAGATATCAGTCAAGCGAGTATGCAAAAAAACTGGCCTCGGCATTTCAACAAAGCATTCAAATTCTTCATCATCATTCTTTTTAGTTGACTTGGGTGAAAAAGGCATAGGTTTTTGAACCCACGGTTCTCTTTCTTTACCATGTTTTCTAGCAACAAAGTCTCTTTTGTCATATCTTTTATTTTTAGGTTGTGGGTTATCAAGATCAACAGGTGGTTCTATCTCAACATCATTGTCTGGTTCTTTATCATTGGTTGGTTGAGAGTCTTCATGAACCTCATCATTATATTTTTCATTATCATTAGGTGAGTGTTCATTACCAGATTGGGTTTCAGCATCAGAGATAGAATTTTCATTTTCATTATCAGGAGGCTTTTCTATTCCAGGTTCACTAGGAGTGTGCAAAGTCCTATCATTTTTCTTTTTCTTTTTCTTTTTCTTCCTAGAAGGACTAGGTGCACTAGTGTTAGCTCTTTGTGAATCTTGTTCAATTCTTTTAGGGTGTCCCACAGGATAAAGTGGTTCCTGAGTCATTTTACCTCCTCTAGTTGCAACTCTAACAGAAAAGTCATGCATATTATGATTCATTTCATCAAGCAATTCTCTTTGAGATTTAGCAACTTGTTCTAGTTGGGTTTGAACCATAGAAGCATGCATGCTTTCCAACACCTCTAACATCATTTGATATTCTAAATAACAAGTCACTCAAGCGAGCAATCATATCAGAATTTTATTTCAATTGTTTCATAACATTTGCATTGAAGTGATCTTGTTTTCTAATATAGTTTTCAAACTCATAAAAGGATTGACTAGTATGCATATTGTGAGGATTATCATTTTCATTAAACTTCATAAGAGAATTTAACTCTACCACCTTAGGCATTGGTGGTGTATTAAGCCCATGTATTTCTTCAATAGGAGGTAAATTTTTAACATCCTCACCTTTAATACATTTTTCCTTCATAGATTTCTTTGCCTCTTGCATATCTTCGGGACTGAGATATAATATAACCCTCTTCTTCGGAGTGGGTTTAGGCAGTGGTTCAAGAATAGTCCAATCATCATAATTTTTCAATATGTTATTCAATAATTCTTCAGCTTGAGCAACAGTTCGTTCCCTGAAAACACAACCAGCACAACTATCTAGGAAGTCCCTAGAAGCATCGGTTAGTCCATTATAGAAGATATCAAGTGTTTCATTTTTCTTAAGAGGATGATCAGGCAAAGCCTCCCCCAAGCTTGTGGGAGACTCTCTTCTTTAGTTTGCACAAAGTTAAATATTTCCTATAAGGCAGCTTGTTTCATATGAGCAGGAAAATATTTTTCAGAGAAGTAATAAACCATATCCTGGGGACTATGCACACAACCAGGAGCAAGAGTATTGTACCAAGCTTTAGCACCACCCTTTAATGACAAAGGAAATAATTTTAGAATAAAGTAATAACGAGTTTTCTCATCATGTGTAAAAAGGGTGGCTATATCATTCAACTTAGTAAGATGTGCCACAACAGTTTCAGTTTCATAACCATGGAAAGGATCAGATTCAACCAAAGTAATTAACTCTGGGTCGACAGATAATTCATAATCCTTATCAGCAATACAGATAGGTGAAGTAGCAAACTTAGGATCACATTTCATTCTAGCATTCAAAGACTTTTCTTTATACTTTTGTAGCAATTTCTCTAGATCATCTCTATCATTGCAAGCAAGAATATCTCTAGTTGCTTCTTCACTCTTAACATAACCTTCCGGTACCTTAGGCAATTCATATCTAGGAAGGCTAGTTCTAGCAGGTGTCTCAGGAGATTCAGTTTCTAGCTCATCATCAGATTCAACAACATCATGTTGTATAACTCTAGCAATTTGTTTATCAAGAAATTCACCAAGTGGCACATCATCGTTATCAAGCAAGGTACTAGCATCATCATAAGCATCATTCATAGTAGAAGTGGCATCATCAATAACTTGCGACATATCAGGATTAATAGCATGTGGTGGTGTTGCAACTTTACTCATAACAGAAGGTGAATCTAAAGCAAAACTGGATGGCGGTTCCTTACCTCCCCTCAAATTTGAGGGATAAATCTTAGTCTTTGGATCCTTCAGATTCTTCATAGTGATAATATGATAATAATCCCAAGTGACTCAACAAATATAGCTATGCTCCCCCGAAACGGCGCCAGAAAAAGGTCTTGATAACCCACAAGTATAGGGGATCACAACAGTTTTCGAGGCTAAAGTATTTAACCCAAATTTATAGATTCGACACAAGGGGAGCCAAAGAATATTTGAAGGTATTAGCAGCTGAGTTGTCAATTCAACCACACCTGGAGATTAATTATCCACAACAATATGATCAGTAGCACAGTAATATGATAGGTTTGATAATAGTGACAGTAGCAACGGTAACTGTAACAGTGATAGCATTAGTTTGTAGCAAGTGTAACAGTGATGATAGCAATAGTAACGCAGCAAGATCAATAAGGATAAATTCGTAGGCATTGGATCGGTGACTTGTTGGATGATATTCATCATGAGACAGTTATAACCTAGGGCGATACGTCTCTAGCTCCAGTTCATCGATATAATGTAGGCATGTATTCCGTAAATAGTCATACGTGCTTTATTAAAAGAAATTGCATGACATCTTTTATCCTACCCTCCCATGGCAGCGGGGTTCATATTGAAAACTAAGGGATATTAAGGCCTCCTATTAATAGAGAACCGGAACAAAGCATTAACACATAGTGAATACATGAACTCCTCAAACTACGGTCATCACCGGGAGTGGGCTCGGTTGTTGTCACTCCGGGGTTGCCAGATCATAACCGTAGTAGGTGACTATAACTTGCAAGATCGGATCTAAAACATGGATATATTGATGAATTCATAAACGGTTCAGATCTGAAATCATGGCACCCGAGCCCAAAGCGACAAGCATTAAGTATGGCAAAGTCATAGCAACATCAGTCTAAGAACATAGTGCATACTAGGGATCAAGCCCTAACAAAACTAAATCGATTACATGATGAATCTCATCCAACTCCTCATCGACCAGCGAGCCTATGAACGAATTACTCACTCCCGTTGGGGAGCATCATGGAATTGGCAATGGAGATAGGTTGGTGATGACGAAGATCGAAGATCCCCCTCTCCGGAGCCCCAAACGGACTCCAAATATGCCCTCCGAGGAAGAACAGGGCTTGGCGGCGGCTCCGTCTCATGGATCGCGATAATTCTTTTTCCCTAATTTTTTTGGAATAATATGAATTTATAGTATCAGGGGGGGGGTCATCAGTGGGGCCACCAGGTGGGTACAACCCACCTGGGTGCGCTCTGGTGGGTTGTGCCCACCCAAGGGCCCCTATCCGGTGGGTCTTGGCTCCAGAAATTCTTATTATTGATATAAAAATCCTCAAAAAGTTTCATTCCATTCCGAGAACTTTTATTTCTACACAAAAACAACACCATGGTAGTTCTGCTAAAAACAGTGTCAGTCCGGGGTTAGTTTCATTCAAATCATGCAAATTAGAGTCCAAAACAAGAGGAAAAGCGTGAGAAAAAGTAGATATGTTGGAGATGTATCACTGCTGCATTCAGATCCGTATGTATCTTGCAAATTTCTATTTCTCCCTCCTTGACTTGATCACGAATGGAGTTGAAGCGTCTCTTGATGTGTTTGGTTCTTTTGTGAAATATGGATTCCTTCGCCAAGGCAATTGCTCCAGTATTGTCACAAAAGATGTTCATTGGACCCGATGCACTAGGTATTACACCTAGATCGGATATGAACTCCTTCATCCAGACTCCTTCATTTGCTGCTTCCGAAGGAGCTATGTATTCTGCTTCACACGTAGATCCCGCCACGACGCTCTACTTGGAACTATACCAACTGACAGCTCCACCATTCAACATAAATACGTATCTGGTTTGTGACTTAGAGTCATCCAGATCAGTGTCAAAGCTATCATCAACGTAACCATTTGCGACAAGCTCTTTGTCACCTCCATAAATGAGAAACATATCCTCATCTTTTTCAGGTACTTCAGGATGTTCTTGACTGCTGTCCAGTGATCCATTATTGGATTACTTTGGTACCTCCCTGCCAGACTTACAGCAAGGCACACATCAGGTCTGGTACATAGCATAGCATACATGATAGAACCAATGGCTGAGGCATAGGGAATGACTTCTATTTTCTCTCTATCTTCTGCAGTGGTCGGGCTTCGAGTCTGACTCAACTTCACACCTTGTAACACAGGGAAGAACCTTTTCTTTGACTGATCCATTTTGAACTTCTTCAAAAATTTATCAAGGTATGTGCTTTGTGAAAGTCCTATTAAGCGTCTTGATCTATGTCTATAGATCTTGATGCCCAATATATAAGCAGCTTCACTGTGGTCTTCCATTGAAAAACTTTTATTCAAGTATCCTTTTATGCTATCCAGAAATTCTATATCATTTCCAATCAAGAATATGTCATCTACATATAATATCCGAAATGCTACAGAGCTCCCACTCAATTTCTTGTAAATACAGGCTTCACCGAAACTCTGTATAAAACCATATGCTTTGATCACCTCATCAAAGCGTATATTTCGACTCCGAGATGCTTGCACCAGTCCATAGATGGATCGCTGGAGCTTGCACACTTTGTTAGCACCTTTAGGATTGACAAAACCTTCTGGTTGCATCATATACAACTCTTCTTTAAGAAATCCATTAAGAAATGCAGTTTTGACGTCCATTTACCAAATTTCATAATCATAAAATGATGCAATTGCTAACATGATTTCGACTAACTTAAGCATCACTATGGGTGGGAAGGTCTCATCATAGTCAACCCCTTGAACTTCTCGAAAACGTCTCGCGACAAGTCGAGCTTTGTAGACGGTGACATTACCATCAGTGTCAGTCTTCTCCATGAAGATCCATTTATTCTAAATGGCTTGACGGTCATCGAGCAAGTCCATAAAGTCCATACTTTGTTCTCATACATGGATTCTATCTCAGATTTCATGGCCTCAAGCCATTTATCGGAATCTGGGCTCATCATAGCTTCTTCATAGTTTGTAGGTTCGCCATGGTCTAGTAACATGACTTCAAGAATAGGATTACCGTACCACTCTGATGTGGAATGTGCTGCACAAATCCTGCTTGACACATTTTCCCTTGGCTTCCTGGGAAAGCTGTCGGTTTGCATATGGGTGTTCTAACCAAAACGTTTGTGTAGCGACCCGACCTTAGACAGTCAAGCCTCTGTGCTTAAGTGTCATCCCTGGATCGGTATGCTGACACACACAGTACTCGAGGATTTATAACAGAGGTAAATCACATGTATAAAGTAACGTAAATACTATTACCTCAATCCATATAGCGGAAGTAACAAAGGTTGTGGATTCCCATCAACACCAACGGGAAAGTTAAGTGTAGAAATAGTAAGCCTAACGTATCACTTACTCGTCGTAAGAATCCTGCAACATGAGACGTTGCAGCCACAAAGGGTCAGTACATTGAATGTACTGGCAAATTCACACCATAGGATAAAGATGAATAATAGCTATCACTACATGCATAGTTGGCTAGTGGAAAGCTCTAAGTTTATTTTTGCATAAAGCCAATTTTTTCCTATGTCAAAGGAATAAATTTTATTTAACTACATAGTTGTTTGAAAAAAAATTGAGAAGGTATATCCCCAACTCAATCCCAAACTAATAATCATTAACCCAATCAAATTAATTAAATAAAGTGTTGAGATCAACATGATAATCCAAGAACCAGATACTCAAGATGTCCATAACCGGGAACACGGGTAATCATGATTAGTTTGTACACTCTGCAGAGGTTTGCGCACTTTTCCCCACAAGACTCGATCTCCTCCGTTGTATTTCTCGCACTGCATTGTGTTTGAGAAACGGATGACCGAGACATAGTCTTTCCGAAGAGGTCCCCTTAACCGATAGATAGGACGGTACACCTACAATCCCCTACATCTGCTAGCCCATCATGGAAAGGATCCCCACAACTTACTCAACTATGCCAGAGCCCATAATGGCTAGTGGCTGCACACGGAAGTTTCTAGCATGAATAATCTTATGATCCCTTTGAGCCTGGGTGGCGAACCATAAGATGATCACACGGTAACCCCGGGATCTCCTAGGACAACCCTGGTATATCCCCAGGTGTCCGCGCAAGTCCACTGGTATATCCCCAGGGTGCCCCAACCAATCCACCTAGATGTGTATTAAAGTAGCCACCTTAAGTTAAATCTTAGTTAACAATAATCTCTCACATCTTTCATGAATTCTCTCAAAACAATCCATGTCTACGTGCATAACATAGCAGTATAAGCATAACGTAGAAGTAACTCCCAAGGTTTGAATGCAGGATAATAGGTTCCTACCTCATCAACTACTTACCAATACCCACATGTTATCAATTCCTAACCATGCAATGTTTGAGGGTGAAACTAATGCATAAAAACTGGGTAATGAAAAGTATGATCAAAGTGTGAACTTGCCTTGTATAGTTGACAAAGATGATTCGCACTCATAACTCCTGATAGTTCTACTCGTCACACTCCGTTCAATCTATCGTGAGCAAGCAATAGTAACCACACATAAGTAATCACCCAAAGATCAGGAAGAACGAAGAAGACAGTTCGGAAAACATCAAAACCAAGTAAATAACTCTTGCAACATAAAACAATTTCTAGCAGTACCAAAATTATGTGAATTTGGCCTTATCAGAAAATTTAGGTCAAGAGGTTCGATTTGCAAAAAGAATCAATTAAATCAAACTTATAAAACTCAAGTTATGATCAAAAGAAGTTTGAATATGAATCTGAACAAATTCCAAAATTTGAAAATTTCAAAAAGTTGATGTGACAGGTTCACTGGATAGGTGAAAACAAGACAAAACTATAGGCGCTGGTTTCATCTAATTTGGATGAACGAGTAAAAAGTTATGACTGTTTGAAAAATCAGGACCAAGCTGTTTTACGGAAGAAAAATAGCTACGGCCAAAAAGAATTTAGGTCTAATGTATAAATACATAGACTAATTGATAATCTAATTATTCTATCATACTAGTCTAGAAATAATAAACTACGGAAGTATAAAAAGAAAAAAACGAAGAAAGATACCTTTATAAGGCAGAGAAAAGACGATTTCGGAGAGATGAGACAATTTACAAAAGTCCCGCCGAAGAGGAGAAAAATATTTTTTAATAAATCTAGTCAAACCAAAATACTGATTTAACTCGAATCAGATGATTTTTGGAGGCTCTATGGGTCTATATTTATAGGTGTAAAAGAGGTTTAGGGGTCAAAGGCTAGGCAATGTGGAACTAAACATATACGTACGTAGATGAAATTTAAAAAAATCATGGGCTAAAAGTTAGGTCCGGCCGCGCGCTGTAGTTTTTTTTAAATAAAATTTGGTCAAATAAAAAAAAGGCTGGCTGGGCCTGGCCCATGTAGGAGAGAAGAGAAAAAATAAAATGATGGGGCGCCCGATGCCACTATGCTGCGCTCATAGGCGACAGTTAGTTCCAGGCGCACGAACAGTTTTTTAGAAACACAAAAGGAAAAAAGGAATAATGAAAATAAAAGTAAAATTATATATGGGCATATTATATATCATAATTTTCAGAAAAAGATTTTTTATAACTTGAACATTTTTCTAGTGTCAAATAGAATCCACACAAATTCAAATAATTCAAACAGTGCTACTTCTACAATAAAACCCAATAAAAATCATTTTAGAAATACCAAAATTATTTAAAAATTATTTCTCTCCAATTTTCTGATGTAGGGAATCATTTCACGCTATTTTCCATTTATTTTATTTTCGGAGAAAAATAATTTGAATAAAACCCATATAACTCCAAATTGAAAATAATTTCAAAGGAACTTTAATTTTGATTATTTTAAACTTCCAACTCATATTTCATATGTTTTGAAGAAGTCATTTTATCTTCTCTCATGAAAATCATTGAGTTGCTTAAAGTTTCTAAATTTGAAATATTTCCAAATGAAATTCAAATCTTTTCAACAACCCTTTTCATTTATTTAAATGGAAAATGTCATGTCATCTTCTCTCTAGGGTTTTGTGATGAAATAAATTTGAATTCTTGGAGATCAGAAAGCAAGGTGAAAGTTTTGGGAAAGTCATTCTATTTCCTCTCATTTGACTTTCAAAAAGTTTTGAATTTCACTCAATGTCACACAAGCAACCACACCATAATAAAAAAATCCATTTATTTAATACTCCCTCCATTCCACAATGTATTGCCTATAGATTTTTGTAAAAGTCAAACTTTGCCAACTTTGACCAAGTGTATAGAGAAAACTATCTACATCTACAATACCAAACATGTACATTGTGAAAATATAACTCACGATGTATCCAATGATGTGCATTTGGTATTCTAGATTTTACCTACTTTTCTCTATAAACATGGTCAAAGTTTGTAATGTTTGACTTTTGCAAAAATCTATAGGCACTACATTATGGAACGGAGGGAGTATAACATTCCAAAATTTAGAATTTGGGATGTTACAGTTTGCGATGAGTGTTTTATATTTAAAAACCATTGACGTTTTTTCAGAAGAAAATCATTTGATAAGTCTGTACATTAAGAGAGAGAAACGCAAGTTCGCTCAACCAATATCTTTCATTCAGTCATACTACGAATTTATATTCATATGATCGAGATACAATATTAAAAAAAAGAAGAAAAAAAACTATTTCCGACAGCGGCAGAGGCGGCGTGCCGCGCCATCGTTGTCGTTGTCGTCCTCCGGGCCGCCATTGTTGAACTCTTCAATGCGGCGCTGAGAGGTAGCGTTCGACGACGGCGTCCAATGCCACTGAGGGGGGCACGTGCACGGAGAGGAAGGCGGGCGGCCATGGAAGTCAAAGGGCTCGCTTCCCAGTGAGCCTGCGCAGTGTTAGCTCGCACACTTCCCGGCGAGCCTGCACATTGGAGGACAGCTTGCACGCCTCTCGGTCAGCCTGCGCACCGGACTGTGCTCCCATGCCTCCCGTTCAGTCAAGGTCAAGCAACTGCTTGCACAACACCTCCTATAGCCATTAAAACCAAGACACGTGACGTCACATGAATGGTTAACAGAACGCACATGGTTTGAATTATACAAACGTTTGAGATATTAAAGTGGCAGCTATTTTTCCAAAATGCCTTTGTTGGTTGTCATTATTCGAGTGCTCCTTCTCTCAAAATGAACACGAACAATACCACAGCATGTCGGGTGCCATTCCATGATAGCATGCCAAGTTTCATGAATTTTAGACGAATTTTGGATTTACTAGAATTTAAAAACCAGGTATCACAATGTTTTACCGGCAATCAACAGTGCCCTGGTGTTTGAAATTCATTCCCATTTCTTGCATGGGACCTAAGCATGCACCCAAGGACACATATTTGATTTTTCAACCAATTTATATGCACTGGAGCATGTGCATGTAGTTCAAATTTGAATTGTGCACATAAATGCATTGAAAACTCAGTTAATGCATAAAAATGTCCAAATGAACCCCGAAAATCACAAAAATTGACACAACACTCCTGTTGTTCTATGTTGACACGAGAAAAAATTTGAAAGCAATAAGAGGCAATGGATATCGTTTCGTCCCCAAAGGTGGGACGTTCCCTACCGAAACCATCATGCTTGTTGTGAGAAGCTCTAGTTCATGAGAAGCATATCCCCAACCTGCCCCAAATGGGACAAAAATTTTACCATGACATGTTGATGTCGCTCCATGATAGCATGCCAAGTTTCATGAATTTTAGACGAGTTTTGGATTTACTAGATTTTAGAAACCAGGTATCTCAACGTTTTGTCAGCAATCAACGGTGCCCTGGTGTTTGAAATTCATTCCCATTTCTTGCATGGGACCT
Organism: Triticum urartu; assembly: GCF_003073215.2. Classification (NCBI taxonomy): domain Eukaryota; kingdom Viridiplantae; phylum Streptophyta; class Magnoliopsida; order Poales; family Poaceae; genus Triticum; species Triticum urartu. Next base: position 219,697,444 of record NC_053024.1, on the reverse strand, counting down.
AAGCATGCACCCAAGGACATAGATTTGATTTTTCAACCAATTTATATGCACTGGAGCATGTGCATGTAGTTCAAATTTGAATTATGCACATAAATGCATTGAAAACTCAGTTAATGCATAAAAATGTCCAAACGAACCCCGAAAAATCACAAAAATTGACACAACACTCCTGTTGTTCTATGTTGACACGAGAAATTTTTTGAAAGCAATACGAGGCAGTGGATATCGTTCCGTCCCCAAAGGTGCGACGTTCCCTACTGAAACCATCATGCTTGTTGTGAGAAGCTCTGGTTTGTGAGAAGCATATCCCCAAATCTCCCCCAAATGGGACAAAAAAATTTACCATGACATGTTGATGCCGCTCCATGATAGCATGCCAAGTTTCATGAATTTCAGACGAGTTTTGGATTTACTAGAATTTAAAAACCAAGTATCTCAATGTTTGCGGCCGAGTGACGGTGGCAGGGTGTTTGACATTCATTCCCATTTGTTGCATGGGACCTAAGCAGGCAACCAAGGACACAGATTTGAATTTTCAACTAATTTATATGCATTAGAGCATGTGCCCGTAGTTCAAATTTGAATTATGCACATGAATGCATAGAATACTCAGTTAATGTATAAAAATGTCCAAGCGAACCCCGAAAAATCCCAAAAATTGACACAACACTCCTGTTGTTCTATGTTGACACTAGGAAAAAATTTGAAATCGAGAAGAGGCAATGGATATCGTTTTGTCCAGAAAGGTGAAACGTTCCCTACCGAAACCATCACACTTGTTGTGAGAAGCTCTGGTTTATGAGAAGCTTATACCCAAACCTGCCCCAAATGGGACAAAAATTTTACCATGGCATGTCGATGCTGCTCCATGATAGCATAACAAGTTTCATGAATTTCGGACGAATTTTGGATTTACTAGAATTACAAAAGCAAGTACATCGACGTTTGCCAGAGAGCCACGGTGCCGTGGTGTTCGAATTTCATCCACATTTCTTGCATGGGACATAAGCATAAACCCATGGACACATATATGATTTTACAACCCATGTTGGTGCACCAGAGCATGTGCATGTAGTTTAATTTTGAATTGTGCACCTGAAATTGGCTAGAAAACCAATTTAATGTATAAAATGTTCAAATGAACCCTGAATAATTCAAATTATTTTACGACACACATATAGTTGCATGTTCACTGCAGATAAAAGGTATAGCAATTCAAACACCGTCCATTGCCGATGTGACCCCATTATGTAATTCAAATCAAGATGAAAAATCATGTAGATCGCACATAGTTTATTATCACCAACCGTGTGAGATGCAGCACAAAATATCCTGGAGCACAGTCGGTGTATAGTATGCCTATGGCTTACGCGAGAAGGTGCGTCAGCAACAGTCCACAGCCGGTGTCTCAAGCACACTAGATCGCTCCCCAAATATCATTTCACTATTCAATCATCGCCGATGAAAGATGGGCACGTGGACCCACGTCGTGAGGGCAACTTAGGTGGCCCACTCCAGAGAGAGCGCGGTCACAGCTGCCGTGCGCGTGCTAACAAGGTGCATGAGCGCGGCCGCAATCTGCGACCTGGCGACCAAGGCAGCCCAAACGATCGCTGTTGCTTCTCAGGTGGCGGCAGCAACATCTGCCTCGGGGATAGCAACCGGCGAGAGCAGCACAACACCTGTCCGTTCTGTAGCGGCGGCCTTAGCCCTGATGGAGGTTGCCCACGACCATGTCGAGGCCGCCCACGCCTAGCTCCTGGTGGTCACTGCACAAATCGAACGAAGCTTCTCCAACAACGGTCAGCAACCCATGGCCGAAGAGCTGGCAATCGCCAAGAGTGTTCAAGTAGCCGTCCATTCCTCCGCCGCATACCTTGCGACGACGGAGCCCGACCAAGCCCAAATCGTGGCCGCCCACGCCCAGCTCGTGGCGGCCTTTTCCAAAGAGATGGCAGACGCAGATGGCGAGATGCTAGCTGAGTATGGTACGATGGATGCCATGGAGCCCCTTCCCCAGGAGACCGTCAGGCGCGAGCTGGACATGGAGGCGGCGGCGGAGATCGACGAGCACCAGCCATAGTAGTACTCTTTGTTTTGTTTAATTAAGAGCGCCGGTCTTTAATTTGTTAGAGTAATGTTTAGGTCAGCTAGCTCTGTTTAATTGCTGAACTTGCTCGATTAAGAAGTGTGGGTGTGTTGTAGTCTCCTTTGTGTACCCAAATTATGCAATGACGTGGATGACCACTGTAACCATGGAAATTCCAACCAAAATATTTGACGTTCAAACTCATCACACACGGGTTAAGCTATCTGAATTGTTTGTGATGTTCACATATCGTACACGGTTCTGAATAAGGGACCGTGTCTGATGACACTTTACACGCCAGTTTTTTCGCTGAAGCGATTCCAAATTTTCGGCTTCCGCGGAAATATCTACCTCCCTGCCCCCTTACCAGAAGCCACATTTCCCCTGTTTTCGCCTTCCTTTCCAAGTTGAAATCTTCACTCCTAGCTTGCAGTGCCGCCTCCTCGCCAGCGACCCTCCTTCACGCTGCTCAGCCTCGTCTATCCAGGCAGGTACTCCACACCCGACCCCCATCCTCCTCCTCCTCCTTCCACATCCGACATGCCCCAACCGCCGGCACGAGTGCGACACCTTCCACCCAAATCACCGACCCCTCCACCAAATAAGCTCCACCCTAAGCCATGGTGCACGCAGTATAGCCAGGATCTCAAGGAGCATTTGGCTGCAGAGAAGCAAATCGCGGCCGCACGCGCGGATGAGGTCACGATGGCTGCCATTCGTGCCGACCCCTAGATCTTGGAGGAGCACCTTTCCATTTGCTAGCTACGCCGGTTAAGCATGCTCGGTTTACCTGTTACGTGTGCTGCTCCTGCCTTTCCTTCACAAATTCTAGTGAATTTTGCTATCTAATTTTACCATGCAATCTGTTGCTCTAGTGTATATGTTCTATATGCCGTGCAGTGTGGTGCTCACTTATTAACTGTTTTGTTAATTAGTTGTCGTCTTTATTTAACTATTTGGTTCAATTCTGCAAATGTGATGTTCAATTCTTTAGGCTGCAATTTTGTATTGTCTTCCATGTGAGAAATAAATCGTATTTATCTTTACAAAATACATGAGAAACGAATACAATTGTTATATTTCCAAGTTTTCAAGCATGCTTGGTTTGGTTATACATTGTGCAATGTGGTGCTCAGTTAACGTTTGGTTCATTTGTGTTGTGGTGTTTAGTTAACTGTTTGGTTCAATTCTGCAATGTGATGTTCAATAGTTGTGGGTGCATTCTGTTATTCTATTCCATGTGAGGAATAAATTGAATTTGGCTGTAGTAAATACATGAGAAATAATCTTATGAATCTGCAATGTGCTTATTTTTCATCAACATATTTTACTGATAGCATGTGAACCCTTACTTAACCTGATGACTAACTAGTAACTACCGTATATGTGTTGTAGGGAAGCAATGGGAAGCACTGAGGTTTACAATCGAGGTTAGCACGTGCATCGTCTGTTGTCTAATAGCACATTATTGTGCAATTGCAGGAACCATTCTAATATTTAGGTTTTTAACAATTTGGTCTTGCACATGTAGGTCCTGCTGTTAGAGGTTTTGACCCACTGTTCAACCCTTTTTGCATATGGGGAAATAAGTTGTCCATGAATATCAATCAAATCAAGAAACTAAGAAAGATTGTTAGGATAAAGAAATTAGCGACAAAACAACAAGATCTTTGTCTGTACAGTGAAGAAGACATCAGTTCACTACAAGATGGTACTAACTATTATACCTTGCCTTTTTTATTCATTTGCCCCTTTTCCAATATAGAGAAGATATTTATGCACATCCTTGTTTTCAGGCCTTTCCAAAGTAGTTCACTGATGATTACCTCTCAAACCACCTCTATGGTCAGGAGGCGAGGAAGTTTTTCATACAACACCCACGGTTCAATATTGAAGTGTTCCAGAAGAGGACAAAGGACGGACAGTGAATCATCCATCAGCATTGCCCTAAAGTTGCAAAGACCTTCAACATGAATGAAGGCTCAATATTCTCCTTCCGCTTCAGTAGTTTTCCAGATGAGATGCATCTGTCTATATACCATCTATGATTTTACTTTCGAAAGGTTTTACATGTTGCATGTGAAACTTGGTGCTGGTGCAGTTGTGCAATGGGGTAGCTGAGTGCTGAAGCTATATCATGTTGTACTCTGATGTATTTCAATTATGAAATTCTGCTTCCTTAATATGGAAATGAAATATATTATGTGCTTAATATGAATGTCAATTAGATTAATAAATGGATTATTAATAATAGGGCAATTAGCCTGCTAATGGCTAATTCTGCTAATTGGGTTTTGCTATTGCAAACGGTTATGAAAAAATACAATGGGTGATGACCTCAGGCAACGCACACATTTTCTAGGAATAAACTATGTTGGATCAATGAACAATCACACACGACTTTCTCTTGAAAAATGTTTGCATTAGGTCACCTTGCACAAACGTTTACCACATAAAAACTATGTGTGATGGACAACCTTTGCCACATAGTTTCTTCTACGGACTGTGTGTGGTGCATTCAATAACGCAAACGATAAAATTGTTAATATAGTGTGCAATGGCAACTCTATCACAAACGATTTAACGGGAAATATTGTGTGTGATGTACCTGTAAATGGAAACGTTTCCCTTGGAGCGACTTTGTGGGATGTACATACGAATGGAAACGTTTAGCGGGGACTGTCTGCGTGGGATGTACTTGCGACCAGAAACAATTTTGCCTGTATAATTGTATTTTTTAGCTCTATTGTACGTATTTCTGTATTTGAGCGCTCGCCGGTCACACATGAACTCATTTTGCCGAGTGTGTATGCCAGGTGGGCCATATCCCGACGGTTTCTTGGTCGTCTGGGAAGGACCCCACTATCGTCGTCACTCACAAGACAACTGTTGCAAATGTCGTCGCGGAAAGGGGTTAAAAACCGTTTGTATAGCACCGACGCGTACTAGTGACACTACGACGATATGACCGAGGTGTTGAACTATGGAGGGGGGCACCGCACACGGCTAAGAGATTGTCTGTTGTGCTTTGGGGTGTCCCCTGCCCACACAAATAAAGGAGGGGGAGGAGGAGGCCGGCCAGAGGGGGCGCGCGCCATAGGGGGAGTCCAACTAGGATCCCCAATCCTAGTTGGACTCCCCTTCCTTTTCCAAGAGGGGGATAGAGGCAAGGAGGAGAAGAGGGAGTAGGAAAGAGAGGGGCGCCACCCCCTCCCTAGTCCAATTCGGACTTGCCATTGGGGGGTGCGCGGCCACCCCTTGCGGACCTTCTCCCCTTTCCACTAAAGCCCATAAAGGCCAAATACTTCCCTGGGGCGTTCCGGTAACCTCCCTGTACTCCGAAAAATACCCAAATCACTTCGGAACCATTACGGTGTCCGAATATAACCTTCCAATATATCGATATTGACCTCTCGACCATTTCGAGACTCCTCGTCATGTCCGTGATCTCATCCGGGACTCTGAAAAAACTTCAGTCATCAAATCGCATAACTCATAATACAAATCGTCATCGAACGCTAAGCGTGCGGACCCTACAGGTCCGAGAACTATGTAGACATGACCGAGACACATCTCCGGTCAATAACCAATAGCGGAACCTGGATGCTGAAAGTGCTAGTGATCGACTAGAGGGGGGTTGAATAGGCGATTTTTATGAAGGTCTTCAAAACATGGAAGTTTTGAAGACAAATGATAGAAATAAACCTATTACCATGCAACGGAGGGTAGACTATACTAAGAAAACCATAGTCAAGTATTCAATGAAGTGAAAGCACAACAACTGATGGCAGCTAGGCAGTATGGATCAGGTAGGAAGATAGTACGAAGCCAATCAGAACAAGTGGTCACATAGTGAAGATAAATGATAATGCAATCATACAATGACTTCACAAGGACCAACAGTAAATAAAGAGATGGGAAGGATAGAACCAGTGACTCGTTGAAGACAATGATTTGTTGGACCAGTTCCAGTTGCTGTGACAACTGTACGTCTGGTTAGGGAGGCTGAGATTCAACTCAGAAGACCGTGTCTTCACCTTATTCCCCTTGAGCTAAGGACACCCAGTCCTCGCCCAATCACTCTGGTAAGTCTTCAAGGTAGACTTCCAAACCTTCACAGACTTCGTTCACCAGCAATCCACAATGACTCTTGGATGCTCAGAACGCGACGCCTAACCAGCTGGAGGATTCACGATCCTCAAGTGTAATAAGTCTTCAGATCACACAGACAGGAAGACTTAAGTGATGCCTAACACTCTTTGGCTCTGGGTGTTTAGGGCTTTATCCTCGCAAGGAATTCTCTCTCAAAGGCTTCGAGGTGGGTTGCTCTCAAACGACAAAAGCCGTACACTAACTCTGAGCAGCCAACCGTTTATGGTTGTAGGGGGTGGGCTATTTATAGCCACTAGGCAACCCGACCTGATTTGTCCGAAATGACCCTGGGTCACAAAGGAACTGACACGTGTTCCAACGGTCAGATTTCAAACACACACGGCATCTTTACTTGGGCTACAAGCAAAGCTGACTTATCCAACTATGAATAAGATTTGCTCTCATAGTCTTCACTCGAAGACATAGGATTTTGGTTAAGCATCACTTCAGTCATTCTGACTGGTTCTCTTGGACCCCACTTAACAGTACGGTGGTTCCTATGACTCAACAAAGAAGAAAAAGAACGACGAAACCACTAAGTCTTCGTGCTCCATAGTCTTCATGCGATGTCTTCTCTTGTCATAGTCTTCATTGTGAATGTCTTCACATACCACCTTTGACTTCAGTGTCTTCATACATTTTTAGGGGTCATCTCTGGTAGGAAAACCGAATCAATGAGGGACTTCTACCTGTGTTATCCCGCAATTCTCACAAACACATTAGTCCCTCAACCAGGTTTGTCGTCAATACTCCAAAACCAGCTAGGGGTGGCACTAGATGCACTTACAATCTCCCCCCCTTTTGGTGATTGATGACAAACTGGTTGAGGTTTTCAACAGGAATAAAATATGTGAAATTGTAAAGGATAGGGTATTGTCTTCATAAGTTGCAAAGGCTCCCCCTGAAGATGTGCATATAAGTACTTTGCTCTTGGAATGCAAATGCACATGGCATGTTGTACTTGTGGAGATCCTCTTCAACCTATGATGACAATTCATCATGCATGATTTGATATAGCGAAGATAATGACATGCATAATGAAAAATGGACGTCTGCAAAATGACCTAAGTGCGGAAGTTATCATCGCACATGCGGAATTTATCATCGCATCACAGAATAGCAAATAAGTAGCAGACGACCATGGAGTTTAAGTGTTACAACTCAAAGAACCAAATGTATCGAAAAACGAGAGTTGTAATCACTTGGCAAAAAGTACCAAAAGGTAAAACAACCACCCATATGGACACGCTTGAAGACTATCAACTCATATGCTTCTCCCCCTTTTGTCAGTAAGGACCAAAAAGATTGGAAGACATAGAGTGCCTACTCTTTCCCATGAGGTGCAGGCGAGGTAGCAGGGTCGTCGTTGAGGTCCGCTGGTGCAGAGGAACTTGGGGTAGTGTCGACACGCGCTGAAGTTGGAGGAGGTGAAGTTGCATCATCTTGGTCATCGATGACTCTGACATTCACTGTCGCAGCTGAGGACGAATAGTCAGAGTCTTCAAGTGAGGGAGTCCGACGCAAGTGAGCATTTCTGGGAGGAGTTGAGTCAAACTTGAACCGTTCGGTGAAGCCATCGTCTTACAGATCTGCTTCAGCACTAAGTAAGGTCAAACTCTTCCACGACCTCTGGCAGGTTTCATGAGTGACAAAGGCATTCTTGGTGGCAAGATTGCGAATGCGGTTGACTTCCACCAAGAGGCTTTGCATCTGATGCTTAAGCCAGTCGTGATGTTTGTCCTGTTTCTGGTGTAGCGCGACGAGAAGCTCTCGGTCATTTAGGACACGAGATCGCCTTCGAGGCCTTTGCGCAATGGTGCTACCAGTGGCATCAGTTTGAGCGCGAGGGGCACGTGTGTTGCCAGCAAGAGGATAAACACGATAAACTCCTGGAACTCCTTCAATAGGCTGGGTGAAGCTTTGGTGATCAACATTGTGAAGATAAATGGGATCCTTAGCAGGCTCTGGGTAAATAGCTTCAACTGACAGATCAACCTCTGGCAAGAGTATAAGATGATAGCGCGCAAATGGCTGATAGTTGAAGGTAGAGTGATGCTTGATAAGGTGCATGACCCATGGAGCATAGAATTTCAACCCAAAATGTCGGAGCCAGATGCAGCCAACTGCCTGATGAAGAAGTCTTGAGCATTGAAGCTGATGCCATTGAAGATATAGAAAACCAAAGTCTTCATTGCTCCTTCAAGCTTCGCTGCAGATGAGTGTCCTTTGACAGGCCATAGGGTCTTCCTGATGATATGGTAAATGGTGCGAGGCAGGTACTCTAGGTCTTCAACAAAGAACTCAGATGGGTATTCAGCATCGTGAGGCAGAGGCTTCATCATGCTCAGCATTTGACTCATGTTGGGTTCTGGCTTCTGAAAAATGCTTTCCAAGGCATTCTGGTGTTGTTCACAACATGGTTCATAGTATTCACCGGGAGTGGGCAGGCCTGTGAGCTTAATGATATCAAGAGCTTTGGCTTCATGATGGACATTTCTTGTCATCCACTCAAGGACCCAAGTCTTTGGATCCTGGTTGTAGCCTCGAATGTGAAGAGTTGCATAGAACTGGAGTAGAAGCTCTTCATTCCAGTGTTCCTTATCGGTGACAAACTGCAGCAGTCCAGCATCTCTGAAGCAATCCAACGCTTCTTCAAGGAAGGGCAGGCCAGCTATAGCTTCAGAGTCGAGGCGCATATGTGGAAATATGCGCCCTTGATTGTATAGGACGCGGGAATAGTAGCTGCGCTGCTGATAGCTCCAGAACCGATCTGATGAAATGCGGGGTCTGGTATAAGGGTTCTTGGCGCTGTTGAAGAAGGTGTTATGTGCCACGAAGCCATTCACATTGAAGACCCCAGGTGAAGTTGCAGTGCCTGGGAATCGTGGAAGTCTTGGCTTGGGCTTTTGGACTTGAGGTCTGTGCTCGACATGATACTCAAATTGTGGACCTGCAGCAGGTGGAGGAACTAGAACGGGCCAGCGGACCATAACAGGCTGACCATGATCAAATGCCAGCTCAATTGTATGAGGTCTTGGAGGGGGAACAGGAGCATTGGCATTGTCGTCATGGGCTTCAGGGGCCTGAACTTCTGGCACCGCAGTAGCTTCAGGTGCTTGTACCTCATGTGCTTCAGCATTGACTTCGGGTGCTGTAGTGGCTTCAGGTGCTTGGACTTCTGGCACCGCAGTAGCTTCAGGCGCCACATTAGCTTCAGCCGTGACAACGTCATTGGCTTCAACGGTGATGTTGGTGGCCACCTCAGGGTTCTTAACCTCCACTTCAGAAGATGGAGGGTCGGACACGTTCTCCTCGAGAACATCATCTTGGTGGGACATGGGTGTAGCAACTCTTTCTGCTTCAACTCTTGGTTCTTGTTCTTCATCGGCTGATGCAGCCGGAATATCTTTAGCCATTTTGGCTTCGGACTCAGACACGTGCAGAGTGGGAGTGACTTGGGGCCTTGGTCCTTTGCGAAGCCTACGTAATACTGGCGACGCTTGCGGAGATGGAGTGTGCTGGGCCTTAAAGTCATCGTCATCTTGCACTGGTGAGGTAGCTTGCGGTTGGGGAGAACTTGGGGTGTCTTGTCATTGTGGGTGATCAGCCCATGATGCATCCTGAGCAGTTGGCGTCAGAGGACGACCAATGCTGATGAGTTCACTGTGCGTGAGCACAGGCGATGATACCAATTGGTGCTCGATCTGAGGACGGACTTCATCATCTTCAACATTGTTGTGAGGACCAATGTCTTCAGCTGCGGCGGGGTCAACAACTGGATTGTCTTCAGCTTCAGGAGCCTCTGGAGAAGCAGGCTCATGAACTATCACTTGGTGTTCTTGATTTTCAAACGCAGGACGAGCCACTGAGATTGGCTCGACCTCAAGGGGCTCTGTGGGAGAAACCCGATCTCTCTTCTTGGTTTTGCGTTTCTTGGTTGGAGGAGCATCATCAGTGGTGCCCTTGGTTTTGCACTTTCTAGCTTCAGCTTCAGCTGCCCTTGTTTTCTCCAGTTCTGAAGCCACTGTGGGGACCTTAGGCTTCGAGCCTGTCATACTGGCTGGGAAGACAATTGGATGTACTTCCTGCCTTGGTGCTTCGGTTCTGACACAGCTGGCTTCTTCTTCTTCTTGGCCCCCATTCTGGGGTCAATTCCTGGTCGCCCCAAGGCCTTGCGCTTTTCAGCCTCATTGTATCCTTGGACACATTTAGCAGCAAGATCCTTCATGCACTCACGAGAACCTTTGGCTTCTTCGCATTTGGTTCGGAAGGCTTCCTTAAGCTCATGCATCATGGTCTGGAAGTTCTGAATGTCTTCAACATTGAGCTTGGCCATGTGCTTCTTGAACTGAGCCTTTTCATAATCTATATTATGCTTAAGCTCAACAATCTTCTGAGCTAGAGCCAGCTCAGCAGCAATGGCTCCGTGGAAGGCGACGCTGAGGCCAATGGGAAGCTGAAGATCATCGAAACTAACATTTGGGTTGTAAAACCACTCATCAATGAATGTGTTGATGATTTCCACGTCAAAGAGAGGAAGGTCGTTGAAGATTTCTGCCTCTTGCTTGCTCTTGATCAACTGCTCAAGAGCGTCATCGCCAAGATCGTCGTCGCTGGACAGATCAATGGCATCATTCTCATTTTGCAGAACAGCAACAAGGGTCAGTGCTTGGCTGGTGGGTTGCATGGGCAGCTTCACTTTGGAGGGCATGGAGATGCGTGACAAATCTTCAGGCTGCACACTGTGTTCAGGAGGTGTAGTGGCCAGAGGCTTCGCCCGTGAGACCTTTGGTGCAGGGGCAGGCTTTGAAGCTTTAGGCTTCTTCAGCTTCTTAGGCTTCGGTGGTGCAGGCGCTTCGTCAGATTCAGCATCGTCTGCAGGTTGATCCACGACTGCCCCTTGAACCATAATATGAGTGATGAGACCTTCCAGGTTGTAGAAGGGCCCAACGAGATTGGGTTCAGCTTCGTGTGAGCCATCAGCACGAGGAGCAGAGGGACCTGGGTTGAAGTCTAAGCCCGCGACTTCTTGTTTTCTTTGGATGAGTTCCTGGCAAACTGAAGGTTGCGCTTGAACAGATTGTCATCACGACACCATAGCAATGACGATGGGTCTGCATCTGCAGGCTGTGATCCACGGACCATACAAGGATAGAAGCCTTGTTCAATGGCTTCAGCTCTGGACCTGGGTTGAAGATTTTTGTATAGGATGTCTCCCCACGGTCGCTTGATGGCATTCTTCTCAGCATACTCCTGGGTCACGAACCTGTACTTGAACCACTATTCTGCCCAATATCTTCGAATCCAGTGGATTCGAGTTTTTCGCTGATTGTAGTCCTCCTCCGGATCTGTCTTGTACAGCTCATAGAGGTCAGGAGGCAAATCTCTTGAGGTGTTGCAGCGACACTGTCTGCCACCCTTCCTTGCAGATTTTTCTGGTGCCATGAAGTTTAAACTGAAAGGCTTCAAAACTGTCAAAATCTTCCATCTACTGGTCAGACAAGAACTGGCTTCAGGGGAATTTATATGATGTTGTAAGAATTCTGCAAATGAATGCAGACTATGAGAACCAAGGGATTCTCCCACGGACATGTACCTGTGACAGCATTAAGGTGCGAGGGAAGGGGAAGAGGTCATATGCATTCTCAGAAGATTTTGAAGATAAATCAGTTTAGAAGACATTGACCTCATAGTGCGAAGACATTCACTCATAGATAGAGAGTTGATTCCAGATTTGTACGAATCCACGAATAAGTACAAGTGAGGAATCTAACTACTTTGTGAAGCATAAGTGAACATACTAGGCATATTATGAGATGCAGTATGAAATAGATCCAACTTGTGTGAATAGAAACTGCTTGTGGTAGAAAATGATGAATCTGTAGGATCAAAGGGGCCGTAAAAAGGAGGTTTTATTTACCACATGAATAACTACTAGACAGAGTGGGAGAGGAGGCCGAGCAGTTCGATCTTCCGTGCCCTAACTTGGCGACGGAGGACACCTACGGCGATGGCGGAGAAGACGATGTCCGCGGCCGGCGTGAAGACAGCGTCGGTGAGGTCGCGGCAGCTAAGTGCTTTGTCGCCGGCGTCGTCGAGGGCTAGTGCGCTAGGGTTTGTGCGAGAGTGGAAGAAATGATAATGACTGGGGTGAGGCGTGTATATATAGGGACACGGACGGCACGGCGTTATTACACAGGTGCCCCTGGCGGTTCACATCTGAAGGACACGTGGCTATCATGCAACACATCGGAGGTTGTTCCACGTTCCCACGCATGCCTGAATTGTTGGGTGGTCGTTCCCACTTCTCCGGGTTTCAGGTGAAAGGATTTAGCATTGAAAATGGATTAATGTTTTTCTTTGTGTCTTCTGCTGACAAGGATGCAGAGAAGACATTTTTACAGTGTCAATAGAATGCATATGATTTGGATAGATAGACTTAGGAAAGAAGCATAGAGGGGTTAGGGTCCGATCACATTCACTTAGTTCAAAAGATTCAGCAAGAAGCCATAGCTATAAGTGAATGTTGTAGAGGACAGAAACCAAATCAGTATGTTGAAGATAAACATGAGGACATGTTAACATTGAAGACAAACAGAAAGCAAAGACTTTGCAAATGTAACGCCATGTGAGAAACACTTCTTAGGGAAGAATTTTGTGGTGGCATTACCCACCCTATAGGAAGTATTAGACCCAGACATGGCGCACAACTTTCGTGGCGCTCCGAAGTCAAATTCCACGTTAATGTATTCACACTCAGAATGCAAGTCTTCATTAATTTAATACATACGTTACTTCGTGTGTTGCACATCTAAGTCATCAACATGCACAAGTGTTAGGAAGTGTGCCTGATCACAGGACATTTGAGGATTCCAAGATATTTAGCTCACACCATAACTTGCAAAACCTCTTCTCATCCAAGGGCTTTGTGAAGATATCTGCCAATTGCTCTTCAGTGTTGACGTGTATGATATCAATATCTTCCTTCATAACATGATCTCTGAGAAAGTGATGACGAATTTCAATGTGCTTTGTCTTCGAGTGCTGAATTGGGTTGTTGGCAATCTTGATGGCTCTCTCGTTGTCGCAGTAGAGGGGATCTATCTTCAGATGAATGCCATAGTCTTTGAGTGTTTGCTTCATCCATAGAAGATGAGCGCAGCAAGATCCAGCAGCAATGTATTCAGATTCAGCAGTGGAGAGAGATACACAGTTCTGCTTCTTTGCAGACCAACATACAAGTGATCGTCCCAGAAAATGACATGTGCCTAATGTAGACTTGCGATCCACCTTGTCACCAGCATAATCAGCATCCGAGAATCCAACTAGATCAAACTCTGAGCCCTTTGGATACCATAATCCTAGTGTTGGGGTGTGAGCCAAATTCTAAGAATTCGCTTCACACTAAGTGATGCGATTCCTTTGGTGCCGCTTGAAACCGGGCACACATGCAAACACTAAGCATGATATCTGGCCTAGATGCACATAAATAATGCAAAGAACCAATCATGGAGCGGTATACCTTTTGATCGAACTCTTTACCATTGTCGTCGGGACCCAGATGGTGTTTGGCTGACATTGGCGTCGTGTAGCCTTTGCAGTCTTGCATTCCAAATTTCTTCAGGCAATCTTTGAGGTATTTCTCTTGAGATATGAAGATGCTGTTGCATTGCTGACGTATTTGAAGACCAAGGAAGAACTTCAGCTCACCCATCATGGACATTTGATATTGCTCTTGCATCATATATCCAAACTCTTCACTGTATTTCTGGTTAGTGCAGCCGAAGATAATGTCATCCACATATATTTGGCACACAAACAGTTCACCATCATATGTCTTCGTGAAGAGAGTGGGATCCAGGGAACCAGGTTTGAAGCCTTTGCTCTTTAGGAAGTCTTTGAGTGTGTCATACCAAGCACGAGGGGCTTGTTTGAGGCCATACAGTGCCTTGTTGAGCTTATACACCATGTCAGGATGTTTTGGATCTTCAAAGCCAGGCGGTTGTGCAACATACACTTCTTCTTCAATCTTGCCATTGAGAAAAGCGCTCTTCACATCCATTTGATACAGAAGAATGTTATGATGATTTGCATAGGCCAACAGTATGCGTATAGCCTCAAGCCTAGCAACAGGAGCAAATGTTTCATCGAAGTCAATTCCTTCAACTTGAGTATATCCTTGAGCAACGAGACGAGCTTTGTTTATGACAACTTGACCATGCTCATCTTGCTTGTTGCGATATATCCATTTTGTGCCTATTATATTGTGCTTAGGAGGATCAGGAAGCTTGACTAGTTCCCATACATTATTCAACTCAAACTGTTGAATCTCTTCTTGCATAGCTTGAATCCATTCAGGTTCCATGAAGGCTTCATCAACTTTATTGGGTTCAGATATTGAGACGAATGCGAAGTGCCCACAGAAATTTGCTAGCTGTGTTGCCCTTGAACGAGTGAGTGGACCTGGTGCATTGATGCTATCAATTATTCTCTCAATCTGTACTTCATTTGCAACACGGGGATGAACAGGACGAAGATTTTGCTCTTGCTGATCATTGTCATCGTTAGAAGGATTGTCGTCGGGCTGAGCATTGTCTTCAGGTTGATCTGGTGCAGAGATGATGAGTTCCTCTTCAGGCTGAGATTCAGACGGTATGATTTCTCCAGTTCCCATGAGTTTGATGGTTTCACTGGATGGAGCTTCATCTAGCACATTTGGCAGGTGCTCTCTTTGCGAGCCGTTAGTCTCATCGAACCGCACATCCATAGTTTCAACCACTTTATAGTGAAAGAGGTTGAAGACTCCGTAGGAGTGTGAATCCTTTCCATATCCAAGCATAAAACCTTCATGTGCTTTCGGTGCAAATTTTGAAGTGTGATGTGGATCCTTGATCCAGCACCTGGCACCAAATACTCTGAAGTAACTGACATTGGGCTTCTTGCCAGTAAGGAGCTCATAGGATGTCTTGTTCAGAAGCTTGTGAAGATAAACACGGTTGATGATATGGCATGCAGTATCAATAGCTTCAGGCCAGAATTTTCTTGGAGTCTTGTATTCATAGAGCTTCGTCCAGGCCATCTCAATAAGTGTTCTGTTCTTGCGTTCCACGACGCCATTCTACTGCGGCGTGTACGGAGCTGAGAATTCATGAGTGATGCCCAAAGTATCAAGATAAGTGTCTAGGCCAGTGTTCTTGAATTCAGTGCCATTGTCACTTCTGATGTGCTTGATCTTGACGCCATAGTTGTTCATGGCTCGATTGGCGAAGCGTCTGAAGACATCATGCACTTCAGTCTTGTAGAGGATTATATGCACCCAAGTATATCTTGAATAATCATCAACAATGACAAAGCCATAGAGACAAGCAGTAGTAGTAAGAGTTGAGTAGTGAGTGGGACCGAAAAGGTCCATGTGGAGCAGTTTGAAGGGTTGAGTCGTTGTCATAATTGTCTTCGAGGGATGCTTGGCCCTCGTCATCTTTCCTGCTTCACAGGCACCGCATAAGTGATCCTTCTTGAACTTGACGCCCTCGATGCCTATGACATGCTTCTTCCTTGCAAGAGTGTGCAAGTTCCTCATGCCAGCATGCCCTAGCCTCCGATGCCAGAGCCAGCATTCAGAAGCTTTTGCTAGAAGACATACGGCAAGTTATGGTCCTGCTGAGAAATCTACCACATACAAATCATCTTTCCGATACTCTTCAAAGACTAGAGACTTGTCAGATTCCATTAGAACCAGGCAACGATATTTTCCAAATATCAAAATCATGTTTAAATCGCAAAGCATTGAGTCAGACATTAAGTTGAAACCAAGGGATTCAACAAGCATCACTTTATCCATGTGTTGATCCCTTAAGATTGCAACTCTACCTAGACCCAATACCTTGCTTTTACCAGTATCAGCAAATGTGATGTGACTCTTGTCAGATGGACGTAAAGTTGAGTCCATGAGAAGACTTCGCTTGCCAGTCATGTGATTAGTACGCCCACTATCAATAATCCATTCTGAAGCAGCTGGTGTCATACCCTACAGTGCAGTTAGGGGGATAGGCTTCACGAAGAGAATTTTGAAGCATAAACATTTGACGAGCAAGTGGATTATGAAAGCTTAGATCGAGGTTAGGACTGATAGGGCAAGTAGGAAGCGACTCAGGAACAAAATACATAATAAGACCATTTGGGCATTTGATCTTGCGCCCTACAAGATGTTTAAGGTCCCCAGCAATAGCTTCAGATGAATTTGATTTTCGGCTAGAGACCTTTCCCTGCAAAAGAGAGTTAAGCTTTCTTAGCCACCCACATCTTCAAGGGTGGCTTCGAAGCAATGAGTCTAAGTGCAGCATCTGAGAACTTTGGCTTTGGAGCCCTAGAAAAAAGTCTTGCAGGTGGACAATAGTACTCATAAGAATAAGCAGAGTAGTTCTTGGTCTTATGAACATGGCGGTTTGATGAAACGCGCTCATATTCATAGGCCTGAGTATGGCTTCCCTGCAAAACATTTGCATTAGTGCGACTCAGGTGAGTCCTTTGTCTGTATGAAGCCTTTGGACCATATGAAGCATGTGGTCTGGGGTTTGTCTTCTTCACTTGTGGTGTCATGACGACATTCACAGGAAGATTCTCCAACAACCATTTCGGCACCCAGACTTTCTTCATATGTGGCCCATTCCTGCAGTTAGTACCAATATACCTGGCAAACACTTCACCATTCTGATTCTTAAACAGTTTATAGTTTGCATCAAAGGATTCATCAATAACAATGGGATTAGCACAAGTGAAGCCAGACAGGGTGGATGGATCCACTGAAGGTTCATTTGCAGAAACCCATGTGGTTTTGGGGTACTGCTCAGGTTTCCAGTAAGAGCCATCAACATTCATTTTCCTTTCGAACCCAAGACCCTCTTTCCTAGGGTTTTGGTTCAGGATCTGCCTTTTGAGGACATCACATAGTGTCTGATGCCCTTTGAGACTTTTGTACATCCATGTTTCAAGCAATGTCTTCAACCTAGCATTTTCATCAGCAATAGCAGTGGTGTCCTCAGCAGAGGGGTTAGTTACCACATCAACAGTTGAAGATATTGCAATAGTAGTAGAAGTAGAACATCCAGCAACAGAAGTAGCGTTGTCATGCTCAATGCATTTAACACATGGTGGTTCAAATCCTTCTTGAGCGGAACTGATCTATTTGGCACGAAGTGACTCGTTTTCCTTTTAAAGATCTTCATGAGCCGCTCTCAATTTCTCAAGATCTTGCTTCCTTTGAAGATAATCATAGGAAAGCTTTTCATGAGTTGTTGAGAGCGTTTAATGACGACTTTCAAGTTCCTTATACTTAACATGAAGATTTTTTATGTCTTCAATTAAGGACTGAGATCGAGTCATTTCAGCGTCTAATAGGTCATCGCTTTTGTCTAACAGTTTTTTAATAGGTTCCATAGCTTTCTGTTGTTCAGTTGCAATTTTAGCAAGTGTTTTGTAGCTGGGTTTGGAACCACAATCAGAGTCATCTTCACTAGATGTTTGATAGTGAGTAGTGCGTGTGTTTACCTTGGCACCGCGTGCCATGAAGCAGTAGGTGGGAGCGGAGTAGTCCTTGTCATTTGCATCGGTGTCGGTGATGAAGTCATTGTCTTCAGTGTTGAAGATGGACTTGGCAACATATGCTGTAGCCAGACTTGCAACGCCAGAATCGGACTCCTCCTCAGACTCCACCTCCGCCTTCTCAGAAGCGGACTCCTCCTCTGAATCCATTTCCTTGCCAACACATGCACGAGCCTTGCCAGATGATCTCTTCTTGTGTGATGAAGACTTTGAGGAAGACTTGGAAGAAGACTTTGAGTATTTCTTCTTATTCTTGTCGTCAGAATCATACTCCTTGCTCTTCTTCTTCTTGTTGTTCTCATTGTCCCACTGCGGACACTCAAAGATGTAGTGGCCAGCTTTCTTGCACTTGTGGCATGTTCTCTTCTTGCAGTCATGAGTAGAAGCTTAATCATTCCTTGAGCTTGATCGTGAAGACTTTCTGAAGCCTTTCTTCTTGGTGAATTTTTGGAACTTCTTCACAAGCATAGCCAGCTCCTTTCCAATGTCTTCAGGATCATCAGAACTGCTGTCAGATTCTTCTTCAGATGAGGAGACAACTTTTGCCTTCAAGGCACAAGTTCGCCCATAGTTGGGACCGTAGATGTCTCTTTTCTCAGAAAACTGAAACTCATGTGTGTTGAGCCTCTCAAGTATGTCAGACGGATCAAGTGTCTTGAAGTCAGGACGTTCTTGAATCATCAGGGCTAGGGTGTCATACGAGCTGTCAAGTGATCTTAGGAGTGTCTTGACGACTTCATGCTTGGTGATCTCAGTAGCACCGAGGGCTTGAAGCTCATTTGTGATGTCAGTGAGTCGATCAAACGTGAGCTGGACATTCTCATTGTCGTTTCTCTTGAAGCGGTTGAAGAGGTTGCTAAGGACACTGATTCTTTGATCTCTCTGGGTTGAGACGCCTTCGTTGACCTTGAAGAGCCAGTCCCAGACTAGCTTAGATGTTTCCAAAGCACTCACACGGCCATACTGTCCTTTGGTCAGATGACCACAGATGATGTTCTTGGCAGTGGAGTCCAGTTGAACAAATTTCTTGACATCAGCAGCGGTGACACCTTCACCTGCCTTGGGAGCGCCATTCTTGACGACATACCATAGGTCGACATCAATGGCTTCAAGATGCATGCGCATCTTATTCTTCCAGTAGGGATATTCAGTTCCATCGAAGACTAGGCACACAGCGGAGACTTTGATTATCCCTGCAGTCGACATAGCTAAAACTCCAGGTGGTTAAACCGAATCACACAGAACAAGGGAGTACCTTGCTTTGATACCAATTGAAAGTGCTAGTGATCGACTAGAGGGGGGATGAATAGGAAATTTTTATGAAGGTCTTCAAAACATGGAAGTTTCGAAGACAAATGATAGAAATAAACCTATTACCATGCAGCGGAGGGTAGACTATACTAAGCAAACCATAGTCAAGTATTCAATGAAGTGAAAGCACAACAACTGATGGCAGCTAGGCAGTATGGATCAGGTAGGAAGATAGTATGAAGCCAATCAGAACAAGTGGTCACACAGTGAAGATAAATGATAATGCAATCATACAATGACTTCACAAGGACCAACAGTAAATAAAGAGATGGGAAGGATAGAACCAGTGAGTCGTTGAAGATAATGATTTGTTGGACCAGTTCCAGTTGCTGTGACAACTGTACGTCTGGTTAGGGAGACTGAGATTCAACTCAGAAGACCGTGTTCACCTTATTCCCCTTGAGCTAAGGACACCCAGTCCTCGCCCAATCACTCTGGTAAGTCTTCAAGGTAGACTTCCAAACCTTCACAGACTTCGTTCACCGGCAATCCACAATGACTCTTGGATGCTCAGAACGCGACGCCTAACTGGCTGGAGGATTCACAGTCCTCAAGTGTAATAAGTCTTCAGATCACACAGACAGGAAGACTTAAGTGATGCCTAACACTCTTTGGCTCTGGGTGTTTAGGGCTTTATCCTCGCAAGGAATTCTCTCTCAAAGGCTTCGAGGTGGGTTGCTCTCAAACGACAAAATCCGTACACTAAATCTGAGCAGCCAACCGTTTATGGTTGTAGGGGGTGGGCTATTTATAGCCACTAGGCAACCCGACCTGATTTGTCCGAAATGACCCTGGGTCACTAAGGAACTGACACATGTTCCAATGGTCAGATTTCAAACACACACGACAACTTTACTTGGGCTACAAGCAAAGCTGACTTATCCTACTCTGAATAAGATTTGCTCTCATAGTCTTCACTCGAAGACATAGGATTTTGGTTAAGCATCACTTCAGTCATTCTGACTGGTTCTCTTGGACCCCACTTAACAGTACAGTGGTTCCTATGACTCAACAAAGAAGAAAAAGAACGACGAAACCACTAAGTCTTCGTGCTCCATAGTCTTCATGCGATGTCTTCTCTTGTCATAGTCTTCATTGTGAATGTCTTCACATACCACCTTTGAATTCAATGTCTTCATACATTTTTAGGGGTCATCTCTGGTGGGAAAACCGAATCAATGAGGGACTTCTACCTGTGTTATCCTGCAAGTCTCACAAACACATTAGTCCCTCAACCAGGTTTGTCGTCAATACTCCAAAACCAACTAGGGGTGGCACTAGATGCACTTACAGATGCTCATATGGGCTCCTACATATTATACAAAGATCTTTACCGGTCAAACGGCATAACAACATACGTCATTCCCTTTGTCATTGGTATGTTACTTGCCCGAGATTCGATCGTTGGTATCATCATAGCTAGTTCAATGTCATTACCGGCAAGTCTCTTTACTTGTTCCGTAATGCATCATCCTGCAACTAACTCATTAGTCACATTGCTTTCAAGGCTTATAGTGATGTGCATTACGGAGAGGTCCCAGAGATACCTCTCTGATACACGGAGTGACAAATCCTAATCTTGATCTATGGCAACTCAACAAACACCATCAGAGACACCTGTAGTGCATCTTTATAATCAACCAGTTACGTTGTGACGTTTGATAGCACACAAGGTGTTCCTCCGGTATTCGGGAGTTGCATAATCTCATAGTCAGAGGAATATGTATAAGTCATGAAGAAAGCAATATAGCAATAAAACTAAACGATCATAATGCTAAGCTACAGATGGGTCTTGTCCATCACATCATTCTCTAATGATGTGATCTCATTCGTCAAATGACAACACATGTCTATGGTTAGGAAACTTAACCATCTTTGATTAACGAGCTAGTCAAGTAGAGGCATACTAGGATACTCTGTTTGTCTATGTATTCACACATGTACTAAGTTTCCGGTTAATACAATTCTAGCATGAATAGTAAATATTTATCATGATATAAGGAAATAAAAATAACAACTTTATTATTGCCTCTAGGGCATATTTCCTTGCCCACTTACACTAGAGTCAATACTCTAGTGCACATAGTAATGATTCTAACACCCATGGAGTCTTGGTGCTAATCATGTTTTGCTCGTGAGAGAGGCTTAGTCAACGGATCTGCAACATTCAGATATGTATGTATCTTGCAAATCTCCATGTCTCCCTCCTTGACTTGATCGCGGATGGAATTGAAGCGTCTCTTGATGTGCTTGGTTCTCTTGTGAAATCTGGATTCCTTTGCCAAGGCAATTGCACAAGTATTGCCACAAAATATTTTCATTGAACCCGATGCACTAGGTATGACACCTATCGGATATGAACTCCTTCATCCAGACTCCTTCATTTGCTACTTCCGAAGCAGCTATGTATTCCGCTTCACACGTAGATCCCGCCACGACGCTTTGCTTAGAACTGCACCAACTGACAGCTCCACCATTCAATAAAAATACATATCCGGTTTGTGACTTAGAGTCATCAGGATCAGTGTCAAAGCTTGCATCGACGTAACCGTTTCCGGTGAGCTCTTTGTCACCTCCATAAACGAGAAACATATCATTAGTCCTTTTCAGGTATTTCGGGATATTCTTGACGGCTATACAGTGATCCACTCCTGGATTACTTTGGTACCTCCCTACTAAACTAATAGCAAGGCACACATCATGTCTGGTACACATCATTGCATACATGATAGAACCTATGGTTGAGGCATAGGGAATGACTTTCATTTTATCTCTATCTTCTGCAATGGTCAGGCATTGAGTCTGACTCAATTTCACACCTTGGAACACACGCAAGAACCCTTTCTTTGGCTGATCCATTTTGAACTTCTTCAAAACTTTATCAAGGTATGTTCTTTGTGAAAGTCCAATTAAGCGTCTTGATCTATCTCCATAGATCTTGATGCCCAATATATAAGAAGCTTCACCAGGTCTTTCATTGGAAAATTCTTATTCAAGTATCCTTTTATGCTAGTCAGAAATTTTGTATTATTTCCAATCAACAATATGTCATCCACATATAATATTAGAAATGCTACACAGTTCCCACTCATTTTCTTGTAAATACAGGCTTCTCCAAAAGTCTTTATAAAACCATATGCTTTGATCACACTATCAAAGCGTATATTCCAACTCCGAGAAGATTGCACCCATCCATAAATGGATCGCTGGAGCTTGCACACTTTGTTAGCACCTTTTGGATTGACAAAACCTTCTGGTTGCATCATATACAACTCTTCTTTAAGATATCCATTAAGGAATGCAGTTTTGACATTCATTTGCCAAATTTCATAATCATAAAATGCGGCAATTGCTAACATGATTCAGACAGACTTAAGCATCGCTACGGGTGAGAAGGTCTCATCATAGTCGACTCCTTGAACTTGTCGAAAACCTTTCGCAACAAGTTGGGCTTGGTAGACAGTAACATTACCATCGGCGTCAGTCTTCTTCTTGAAGATCCATTTATTCTCTAGTGCTTGTTGATCATCGGGCAAGTCAACCAAAGTCCACACTTTGTTCTCATACATGGATCCCATACCAGATTTCATGGCCATAAGCCATTTTGCGGAATCTAGGCTCATCATCGCTTCCTCATAGTTCGTAGGTTCATCATGGTCAAGTAACATGACCTCTAGAACAGGATTACCGTACCACTCTGGTGCGGATCTTACTCTTGTTGACCTAGGAGGTTCGGTAGTAACCTGATCAGAAGTTTCATGATCATCATCATTAGCTTCCTCGCTAATTGGTGTAGGAATCACTGGAACTGATTTTTGTGATGAACTGCTTTCCAATAAGGGAGCAAGTACATTTACCTCATCAAGTTCTACTTTCCTCCCACTCACTTCTTTCGAGAGAAACTCCTCTCTAGAAAGGATCCATTCTTAGCAACAAATATCTTGACTTCGGATACGTGATAGAAGGTTTACACAACAGTCTCCTTTGGGTATCCAATGAAGAAACATTTCTCCGATTTGGGTTCGACCTTATCAGGTTGAAGCTTTTTCACATAAGCATCGCAGACCCAAACTTTAAGAAACAACAGCTTAGGTTTCTTGCCAAACCACAGTTCATATGGTGTCATCTCAACGGATTTAGATGATGCCCTATTTAACGTGAATGCAGCCGTCTCTAAAGCATAACCCCAAAATGATAGCGGTAAATCAGTAAGAGACATTATAGATTGCACCATATCTAATAAAGTACGGTTATGACGTTCGGACACACCATTACGCTGTGGTGTTCTAGGTGGCGTGAGTTGCGAAACTATTCCACATTGTTTCAAATGAAGACCAAACTCATAACTCAAATATTCACCTCCACGATTAGATCGTAGAAACTTTATTTTCTTGTTATGATGATTTTCCACTTCACTCTGAAATTCTTTGAACTTTTCAAATGTTTCAGACTTATGTTTCATCAAGTAGATATACCCATATCTACTCAAATCATTTGTGAAGGTCAGAAAATAACGATACCCGCCGCGAGCCTCAACACTCATTGGACCGCATACATCTGTATGTATTATTCCCAATAAGTCCACCAGCATGGAGTTTCTTCAGGCCCATGAGGCATGGTTCGCAAGCATCAAGTATTTCATAATCAAGTGATTCCAAAATCCCATCAACATGGAGTTTCTTCATGAGCTTTACACCAATATGACCTAAACAGCAGTGCCACAAATAAGTTGCACTATCATTATTAACCTTGCATCTTTTAGCTTCAATATTATGAATATATGTATCACTACAACCGAGATTCAACAAAAATAGACCACTCATCAAGGGTGCATGACCATGAAAGATATTACTCATACAAATAGAACAACCATTATTATCTGATTTAAATGAATAACTATCTCGCGTTAAACAAGATCCAGATATAATGTTCATCCTGATGGTAGATGTAGAGGTAGCGTGCCGACGTCGATCACATCGACTTTGGAACCATTTCTCACGCGCATCGTCACCTCATCCTTAGCCAATCTTTGTTTAATCCGTAGACCCTGTTTCGAGTTGCAAATATGAGCAACAGAACCAATATCAAATACCAGGTGTTACTACAAGCATTAATAAGGTACACATCAATAACATGTATATATCAAATATACCTTTCACTTTGCCATCCTTCTTATCTGCCAAATACTTGGGGCAGTTCTGCTTCTAGTGACCAGTCCCTTTGCAGTAGCACTTAGTCTCAGGCTTAGGTACAGACTTGGGCTTCTTCCCTTGAGCAGCAACTGGCTTGTTGTTCTTCTTGAAGTTCCCCTTCTTCCCTTTGCCCTTTTTCTTGAAACTAGCGGTCTTGTTAACCATCAACACTTGATGCTCCTTCTTGATTTCTACCTCTGCAGCCTTTAGCATCGCGAAGAGCTCGGGAATTGTCTTTTCCATCCCTTGCATATTATAGTTCATCACGAAGCCTTTATAGCTTGGTCGCAGTGATTGAAGAACTTTGTCAATGACACTATCATCAGGAAGATTAACTCCTAGCTGAGTCAAGTGGTTGTGGTACCCAGACATTCTGAGTATGTGTTCACTGACAGAACTATTATCCTCCATTTTGCACCTATAGAACTTGTTGGAGACTTCATATCTCTCAACTCGGGCATTTTCTTGAAATATTAACTTCAACTCCTGGAACATCTCATATGCTCCATGACGTTCAAAACGTCTTTGAAGTCCCGATTCTAAGCCGTAAAGCATGGCACACTGAACTATCGAGTAGTCATCAGCTTTGCTTTGCCAGACGTTCATAATGTCCGGAGTTTCTCCTGCAGCGGGTCTTGCACCTAGCGGTGCTTCCAGGATGTAATTCTTCTGTGCAGCAATGAGGATACTCCTCATGTTATTGATCCAGCCTGTGTAGTTGCTACCATTATCTTTCAACTTAGGTTTCTCTAGGAACGCATTAAAATTCAAGGGAACGGTAGCACTGGCCATTGATCTACAACAACATAGACATGCAAATACTATTAGGTACTAAGTTCATGATAAATTAAAGTTCAATTAATCATATTACTTAAGAACTCCCACTTAGATAGACATCCCTTTAGTCATCTAAATGATCATGTGATCCATATCAACTAAACCATGTCCAATCATCATGTGAGATGGAGTAGTTTTCAATGGTGAACATCACTATGTTGATTATATCTACTATATGATTCACGTTCGACCTTTCGGTCTCAGTGTTCCGAGGCCATATCTGCATATGCTAGGCTCGTCAAGTTTAACCCGAGTACTCTGCACATGCAAAACTGGCTTGTACCCGTTGTATGTGAACGTAGAGCTTATCACACTCGATCATCACGTGGTCTCTCGGCACAACGAACTGTAGCAACTGTACATACTTAGGGAGAACACTTATACCTTGATATTTAGTGAGGGATCATCTTATAAAGATATCGCCGTACTAAGCAAAATAAGATGCATAAAGGATAAACATCACATGCAATAAAAATAAGTGACATGATATGGCCATCATCATCTTGTGCCTTTGATCTCCATCTCCAAAGCACCGTCATGATCTCCATCGTCACTGGCTTGACACCTTGATCTCCATCGTATCATCGTTTTCATCTCACCAACTATTACTTCTACGATTATCGCTACCGCTTAGTGATAAAGTAAAGCAATTACATGGCGATTGCATTTTATGCAATAAAGCGACAACCATAAGGCTTCCGCCAGTTGCTGTTAACTTTTACAAAACATGATCATCTCATACAACAATTTATATCTCATCATGTCTTGACCATATCACATCACAACATGCCCTGCAAAAACAAGTTAGACGCCCTCTACTTTGTTGTTGCAAGTTTTACATGGCTGCTACGGGCTTCTAGCAAGAACTGTTCTTACCTATGCATCAAAACCACAACGATTTTTCATCAAGTGTGTTGTTTTAACCTTCAACAAGGACCAACCGTAGTCAAACTCGATTCAACTAAAGTTGGAGCAACAGACACCCGCCAGTCACCTTTGTGCGAAGCACGTCGGTAGAACCAGTCTGGTGAACACGGTCATGTAATGTCGGTCCGTGCCGCTTCATCCAACAATACCACCGAATCAAAGTAAGACGTTGGTGGTAAGGATAACCCACAAGTATAGGGGATCGCAATAGTTTTTGAGGGTAGAGTATTCAACCCAAATTTATCGATTCGACACAAGGGGAGCCAGAAAATATTCTCAAGTATTAGCAGCTGAGTTGTCAACTCAACCACACCTGAAACTTAATATCTGCAGCAAAGTATTTAGTAGCTAAGTAATATGATAGTAGTGGTAACTGTAGTGAAAGTAATAGTTTTGGTTTTATAGTGATTATAACAGTAGCAACAGAAAAGTATATAAGAGAGTTTTAGCAGAGAAGTAATAAATCATATCCTGGGGACTACGCACACAACCAGGATCAAGAGAATTAAACCATGTTTTAGCATCAACCTTTAATGAAAATGGAAACAGCTTAATAATAAAGTAATAGCGAGTTTTCTCATCATTAGTGAACAGGGTGGCTATATCATTTAATTTAGTAAGATTTGCCACAACAGTTTCAGATTCATAGCCATAAAAAGGATCAGATTCAACTAAAGTAATTAACCCAGGATCGACAGAGAAATCATAATCCTTATCAGAAATAAAAATAGGTGAAGTAGCAAAAGCAGGGTCATATTTCATTCTAGCATTCAAGGATTTTTCTTTAAGCTTAGCTAATACTTTCTTAAGATCATATCTATTATTGCAAGCTAGAAAGTCTCTAGTAGTTTCTTCATCCATAACATAACCCTCAAGCACAACAGGCAATTCATATATAGGGGGAGAATCTTCATCATCACTTTCATCAATATTATCAGTTTCAATAATTTCATTCTCTCTAACCCTAACAAGTTGTTCATCAAGAAATTCACCTAGTGGCACAGTATTATCAAGCGTAGAAGTAGTTTCATCATAAGTATCATTCAAAGCAGAAGTGGCATCATCAATAACATGCGACATATCAGAATGAATAGCAGGAGTAGGTGTCGCAAGTTTACTCAAAACAGAAGGTGAATCAAGTGCAGAACTAGATGACAGTTCCTTACCTCCCCTCGTAGTGGAGGGAAAAATCTTGGTTCTTTTATCTTTCAAGTTCTTCATAGTGATCAGCAGATATAAATCCCAAGTGACTCAAAGAATAGAGCTATAACATCCCAAATTTTCAATTTGGAATGTTATGCATTAGATCATCATTGCATATCATATTTTATTGCATTTTGGCGTGATCCTAGAAATTCTACGCAACTCAAGGACCTAAGGAGAGAGTTGGGGATTTCATTATTTCCATATTCGCGTTTTCGCAAATTTTGAAAAGAGGATCGTTTGATTTTAATTATTTTCTCTTCGAATATTTCTTTTATGAAAAATAAAAGAGAGAGGATAAAATGACTTCCTCAAAATAGAGAAATATCTAAGATTTAATATTAAAATCAAATAAGATTTTTATTTGGAGTTTTATCGTTATTTTATTTGAATTAGGAATAAATGCGTTTTTCAAAATTGCATTTTAGGCCCAAATAAATGTTCACCTTGTCCGGCTTATTTTTAGAGAACGGGAAAAATTTATTTCGGGATTTTTGGAGTCCGTTTAGTATTTATTTTCTTTCTTTTTTGCACGTCGGAATTATTTTAAAAAAAAAGTCAAACCGACTCCGGGCCGTACCCGAGCGGGACTCCTCCTGGGGAGGCTTTATAAGCCGCGCCGGCCGAGCCCCGAGGCCCATCAGCCCGAGCCCCGAAACCCTAGCCGCCGCGCCGCGTCGACGCCGCACCGCCGCCCCGCCACCCACGCCGCCGCACCGCCGCCTCGCCGCCGCCGCACCGCCCTGCCGCTGCCCCGCTGCCACACCGGATTCCCCGCCTCGCCAGACCACCGCCGGACCCGAGGTAGACGCCTCGGTTTTCATGAGAAAACCGTTTAGTTTTTTTAGAAACCCTAGATCCTTTTTTATTAGATCTGGTTCGGTTTATTTTTGGTTTAGTTATTTAGCGAACGCCCATTTTTACGTTCGTTTAACGAACGGTTTTCACCGTTTAGCCGCAGACAGCGAACGTTCGTTCGTTAGCCTGTTCGTCAGTTTTTCTTTTTTCGGATTTTCCGCGATTATTTTCGATCGCGATTTCTGATCCGATTTTCGTTTTAGTATAACTTTTCGCCCGTTCATCGGAATCAGGCGATTCAAGCGCCTAGAGTTTCGTCTCGAGACCCTCTTTCCGTTTAATCAACTTAAAAAAGTTTTTGCTACTGTAAAATTTGACTTTAGTCCAGATTAGTAAACGAAGCTTGTTTTTTTCGTAGTTTGAGTTTCGTTGCTCCGTTTGATTTGATTCTTTTTTCAAACCGGAGTTCTTAAGTTGAACTTTCTGGTTAGATTTATTATTTGAGTTTTACCCATGCCCTTGCTTGATTGCTTATTTATGCTTGTTTGTTTGTGATAGAGTACCCAGAGTGCGAAGCGTGCTACATCAAGTCTCTAGGTTTTGCGGATCATCAGCAAGGCAAGTAACACTTTGATCATATCCCTTTAACACCCAGTTTTTATGCATTAGTTTCAACCCTCAAACATTGCAAGGTTAGGAATTTATAACATGTGGGTTTTGGGAAGTAGTTGATGAGGTAGGAATCTATTGTCCTGCATTCAAACCTTGGGAGTTACTTCTACGCTATGCTTATATTGCCATGCTATACTCGTAGACGTGGATTTGGTTTGAGTGTACTCCATGACAGATTGTGAGATTGTTTACTTAATGGTTCAACTTAAGGTGGCAACTTTAATACACATATGGGTGGATTGAGGCACCTGGGGAACCCAGTGATTGCCTGTATTTTTGGAAATCCCGGGGTACTGTGTGATTTTCCTATGGACCGCCACCCGGGCTCAACGGGATCCTAAGATTATTCATGCTGGAAACTTCCGTGTGCATCCACATGCCATTATGGGCTCTGGCATAGTTGATTAAGTCGTGTGAACTCTTACAGTGGTAGACTAGCAGATGTACGTGTACCGGTCTACCCATCGTAAGGTGCTAACGCTTCTGAAAGACTGTGTCTCAGTCATCCGTTTCTCAAACACCTTGTAGTGCGAGAAATCCAACGAAGGAGATCGAGTCTTGTGGGGAAAAGTGCACAAACCTCTGCAGAGTGTACAAACTAATCATGGTTAGCCGTGTCCCCGGTTATGGACATCTTGAGTATCTGGTTCTTGGATTATCATGTGGATCTCAACACTCTTCAATATAAATTTGATTGGGTTAATGATTACTTTTAATTGGGATTGAGAGGGGGTTACCTTCTCAATATTTTCAACCAACTTTGTAGCTAAATAAAATATATTCCTTTGCAGTAGGGAAAAATTGGCTTTTCGCAAAACCTATTAACCATACAACATCCACCAGCCATATATGCATGTAGTGATAGCTTTACATTGTTCATTACTCTCTTGTGTTACATTGCCAGCATATTCCATGTGCTGACCCGTTTTCGGGCTGCAACATATCATGTTGTAGACTTTTCAGACGATGAGTAAGGAGCCTTAGGTCGTGGTCTTTCACTCAGTGATGCCGTTGGAGTTGATGGACTCACTTTATCTTCCAAGCCTTCCACTGTTATCGTATTAGATGGCCTTAAGCCATATTTATTGTAATAAGTTCTCTTTTGAGACATTCGATGTAATAAGTGTGTGATTGCTACTCTGTTATAAATCCTCAAGTACTGTGCGTGTCAGCATTACCGATCCAGGGATGACACTGATGCACAGAGATCAGACTGTTTGAGGTTTGGTCACTAAAAGAGCTATGCTCCCTGGGAACAATGCTAGAAAATAGTCTTGATAACCCACAAGTATAGGGGATCGCAACAGTTTACGAGGGTAGAGTATTCAACCCAAATTTATCTATTCGACACAAGGGGAGCCAAAGAATATTCTCAAGTATTAGCAGCTAAGTTGTCAATTCAACCACACCTGGAAACTTACTATCTGCAGCAAAGTATTTAGTAGCAAAGTAATATGATAGTAGCGGTAACGGTAGCTAAAGTAATAGTTTTGGTTTATAGTGATTATAATATCAGCAACAAAAAAGTAAATAAGCGAAGAACAATATGTGCAAAGCTTGTAGGCAATGGATCAGTGATGGATAATTATGTCGGATGTGATTCCTCTTGCAATAGTTATAACATAGGGTGACACAGAACTAGCTCCAGTTCATGAATGTAATGTAGGAATGTATTCTGAATATAGTCATACGTGCTTATGGAAAAGAACTTGCATGACATCTTTTGTGCTACCCTCCTGTGGCAGCGGGGTCCTAATGGAAACTAAGGGATATTAAGGCCTCCTTTTAATAGAGTACTGGACCAAAGCATTTACACTTCGTGAATACATGAACTCCTCAAACTAAGGTCATCACCGGTAAGTATCCCGATTATTGTCACTTCAGGGTTAATGGATCATAATACATAATAGGTGACTATAGACTTGCAAGATAGGATCAAGAACTCATATATATTCATGAAAACATATTAGGTTCAGATCTGAAAGCATGGCACTCGGGCCCTAGTGACAAGCATTAAGCATAGCAAAGTCATAGCAACATCAATCTCAGAACATAATGGATACTAGGGATCAAACCCTAACAAAACTAACTCGATTACATGATAAATCTCATCCAACCCATCACCGTCCAGCAAGCGTAGGATGGAATTACTCACGCACGGCAGTGAGCATCATGAAATTGGTGATGGAGGAAGGTTGATGATGACGATGCCGACGGATTCCCCTCTCCGGAGCCCCGAACGGACTCCAGATCAGCCCTCTCAAGAGAGATTAGGGCTTGGCGGCGGCTTCGTATCGTAAAACGTGATGAATCCTTCTCTCTGATTTTTTTCTCCCCGAACGTGAATATATGGAGTTGGAGTTGAGGTCGATGGAGCACCAGGGGGCCCACGAGGCAGGGGCGCGCCCAGGGGGGTAGGCGCGCCCCCACCCTCGTGGACAGGGTGTGGGCCCCCTGGCCTTGATTCTTTCGCCAGTATTTTTTATATATTCCATAAAATATTCTCCATTGATTTTCAGGTCATTCCAAGAACTTTTATTTCTGCACAAAAATAACACCATGGCAATTCTGCTGAAAACAGCCTCAGTCCGTTTAGTTCCATTTAAATCATGCAAGTTAGAGTCCAAAACAAGGGCAAAAGTGTTTGGAAAAGTATATACGATGGAGATGTATCAAATCCCCCAAGCTTAAACCTTTTCTTGTGCTCAAGCAATTCAGTTGATAAACTGAAAGTGATAAAGAAAAACTTTACAAACTCTCTTTGCTCTTGTTGTTGTAAATATGTAAAGCCAACATTCAAGTTTTCAGCAAAGATTGTGAACTAGCCATATTCACAATAACATTTATGTCTCATGTTTACTCATATCAATGACATAATCAACTAGCAAGCAATAATAATAAATCTCGGATGACAAAACTTTCTCAAAACAATCATAATATGATATAACAAGATGGTATCTCGCTAGCCCTTTCTGAGATCGCAAAACATAAATGCAGAGCACCCCTGAAGATCAAGGGCTGACTGGAAATTGTAATTCATGGTAAAGGATATCGATAACCCACAAGTATAGGGGATCGCAACAGTTTTTGAGGGTACAGTATTCAACCCAAATTTATTGATTTGACACAAGGGGAGCCAAAGAATATTCTCAAGTATTAGCAGCTGAGTTGTCAATTCAACCACACCTGGAAACTTAATACCTGCAGCAAAGTATTTAGTAGCAAAGTAATATGATAGTAGTGGTAACGGTAACAAAAGGTAACAGTAGCAAAAGTAGTGTTTTTGGTATTTTGTAGTGATGATAGCAATAGCAACGGAAAAGTAAATAAGTGAAGAACAATATATGGAAAGCTTGTATGCAATGGATCGATGATAGAGAATTATGCCGGATGCGGTTCATCATGTAACAGTCATAACCTAGGGTGACACAGAACTAGCTCCAATTCATCAATGTAATGTAAGCATGTATTCCGAATATAGTCATA
Organism: Triticum urartu; assembly: GCF_003073215.2. NCBI lineage: Eukaryota > Viridiplantae > Streptophyta > Magnoliopsida > Poales > Poaceae > Triticum > Triticum urartu. Next base: position 219,665,176 of record NC_053024.1, on the reverse strand, counting down.
CGTGCTTATGGAAAAGAACTTGCATGACATCTTTTGTCCTACCCTCTCGTGGCAGCGGGGTCCTATTGGAAACTAAGGGATATTAAGGCCTCCTTTTAATAGAGTACCGGACCAAAGCATTAACACATAGTGAATACATCAACTCCTCAAACTACGGTCATTACGGTAAGTATCCCGATTATTGTCACTTCGGGGTTAACGGATCATAACACATAAATAGGTGACTATAGACTTGCAAGATAGGATCAAGAACTCTCATATATCGATGAAAACAAAATAGGTTCAGATCTGAAATCATGGCACTCGGGCCCTAGTGGCAAGCATTAAGCATAGCAAAGCCATAGCAACATCAATCTCAAAACATAGTGGATACTAGGGATCAAACCATAACAAAACTAACTCAATTACATGATAAATCTCATCCAACCCATCACCGTCCAGCAAGCCTATGATGGAATTACTCACGCACGGCGGTGAGCATCATGAAATTGGTGATGGAGGAAGGTTGATGATGACGATGCCGACGGATTCCCCTCTCCGGAGCCCCGAACGGACTCCAAATCAGCCCTCCCAAGAGGTTTTAGGGCTTGGCGGCGGCTCCATATCGTAAAACGTGATGAATCCTTCTTCTTTATTTTTTTCTCCCTGAAAGCAAATATATAGAGTTGGAGTCGAGGTCGGAGGAGCTCTAGGGGGCCCACGAGGTAGGCGGCGCGCCCCGCACCCTCGTGGCTAGGGTGTGGGCCCCCTGGTCTTCATCTTTTGCAAGGATTTTTTATTATTTCCGAAAAGATGTTCCATGAAGTTTCAGGTCATTCCGAGAACTTTTGTTTCTGCACATAAATAACACCATGGTAATTCTTCTGAAAACAGCGCCAGTCCGGGTTAGTTCCATTCAAATCATGCAAGTTAGAGTCCAAAACAAGGGCAAAAGTGTTTCGAAAAGTAGATACGACGGAGACGTATCAACTCCCCCAAGCTTAAAACTTTGCTTGTCCTCAAGCAATTCAGTTGATAAACTGAAAGTGATAAAGAAAAACTTTTACAAACTCGATTTGCTCTTGTTGTTGTAAATATGTAAAGCCAACATTCAAGTTTTCAGCAAAGATTATGAACTAACCATATTCACAATAATGCATAGGTCTCATGTTTATTCATATCAATGGCATAATCAACTAGCGAACAATAATAATAAATCTTGGACGAGAACACTTTCTCAAAACAATCATAATATGATATAACAAGATGGTATCTCGCTAGCCCTTTCTGAGACCGCAAAACATAAATGCAGAGCACCTTTAAGGGTCAAGGACTGACTAGACATTGTAATTCATGGTAAAAGAGACCCAGTCAAGTCATACTCAATGTAAACTATTAGTAATGAATGCAAATGACAGCGGTGCTCTCCAACTGGTGCTTTTTAATAAGAGGATGATGACTCAACATACAAGTAAATAGATAGGCCCTTCGCTGAGGGAAGCAGGGATTTATAGAGGTGCCAGAGCTCGGTTTTCAAATAGAGGTGAATAATATTTTGAGCGGTATACTTTCATTGTCAACATAACAACCAAGAGATGGAAATATCTTCCATGCTACACACATTATAGGCGGTTCCCAAACATAATGGTAAAGTTTATACTCCCCCTCCACCAACAAGCATCAATCCATGGCTTGCTCGAAACAACGAGTGCCTCCAACTAACAAGAGTCCTAGGGGAGTTTTGTTTGCAATTATTTTGATTTGGTTTGCATAAAGCATGGGACTGGGCATCCCGGTGACCAGCCATTTTCTTGTGAGTGAGGAGCGGAGTCCACTCCTCTTGAGAATAACCCGCCTAACATGGTAGATACGGACAGCCCTAGTTGATACATGAGCTATTCGAGCATACAAAACATGATATTTATTTGAACGTTTAGAGTTTGGCACATACAAATTTACTTGGAACGGCAGGTAGATACCGTATATAGGTAGGTATGGTGGACTCATATGGAACAACTTTGGGGTTTATGGAGTTGGATGCACAAGCAGTATTCCCGCTTAGTACAGGTGAAGGCTAGCAAAAGACTAGGAAGCGACCAGCTAGAGAGCGACAACAGTCATGAACATGCATTAAAATTAATCAACACCGAATGCAAGCATGAGTAGGATATAATCCACCATGAACATAAATATCGTGAAGGCTATGTTGATTTTGTTTCAACTACATGCGTGAACATGCGCCAAGTCAAGTCACTTAAATCATTCAGAGGAGGATACCACCCTATCATACCATATCACAACCATTTTAATAGCATGTTGGCACGCAAGGTAAACCATTATAAGCTGCTAGCTAATTAAGCATGGCACAAAAAACTATGATCTCTAGTTGTCATTGCAAACATGTTTATTCATAATAGGCTAAGTCAAGAACGATGAACTAATCATATTTACAAAAACAAGAGAGGTCGAGTTCATACCAGCTTTTCTCATCTCAATCAGTCCATCATATATCGTCATAATTGCCTTTCACTTGCACGACCGAACGATGTGGATAATAATAATAGTGCACGTGCATTGGACTAAGATGGAATCTTCAAGCATTCAATTCAAGAGAGAAGACAAGGTGATATGGGATCTTTTGTCAGATCAACAATAATGCATATAAGATCCACTTCAACAATTTAATCATGGTCTTCTCCAATCGACCCCCAAAGAAAAGAAAAGAAATAAAACTATTTACACGGGAAAGCTCCCAACAAGTAAAATAAGAACATGAAATCTTTTGGGGTTTTCTTTTTAATTACTAATACAAGCATGGAAATTAAACTAATTAAAATCTACAACTAATTTTTTTGGTTTTTCTTAAGGTTTATTAAACACACAAGAAGAAAGCATAAAAAGGAAAATAAAGTAGCATGGATGATACAATGAAAAAGTATGAGCACCGACATCTAGCAATGAGTGTGTGAACATGAATGTAATGTCGGTGGGAAATACGTACTCCCCCAAGCTTAGGCTTTTGGCCTAAGTTGGTTTATGGCCACGGTTGGCCTGGCGGATATCCATAGTAAAAGTTGGGGTCGTACTGAGAAGAAGAAGATTCTGACTGCCACTGGTTGGCAATCATTTCTGGATCCCAATGGTAATTAGACTGTCGTGGAGGATCAACTTGTGGTTCCGACTTTGGCTCTGTGGCTGATGTAGGGTTCCGGTAGGCGTGAATAGCCTCTAACGGAACAAGGTACTGGCCTGCAGATAAATCAAACAAGGAATGAGCATGCAGGGTAATAGTCTCAGGATGATGTTTATGAAAGAACGATTTGTATTTAAGCTCCCCTTCCCTATTCTTAACAATAAAATCGTGTGCCACCATACTCTTATAATCTAATAAACAGTGGGCAGCAATTTTTCTTCCTTCTCATAATGCCTAATAGGTATGTTGAAATGTGCAGCTAGGCGTGAAGAATAGATGCCTCCAAAGATGGGGCCCTTTGTACGGTTCAGACTTAACCGTTTAGCAATAATACGGCACATACTAACAGAGTTGTCATAGAATAAACCGTGGAACAAAATAATAATATCAGGAACACTAAGGTTTCCACAGTTTCTGCGACCAATTAAGCAAAGACTAGGAGATATTGCAAAGTAGCGTAAAACAGGAAAATGTATGCTAGTGATTCATGCATCGGAAACCTTCCTCGTTTCCCCTACAGTGATGGTATCAATAAACCCATCCACATCGCCGCGATGTGGTTCCTCTATTGTGCCCTCGAAAGGGATCAAACAAACCCGAAAAAAAATTCATAAAGTGACATCTCCTTATGCTCACATATACATAAAATTCCACCGTAGGTGGTGAGCTCCTAGAATGGAAATGAAAGTTTTGCACAAAGATATTGGTGAGTAAGAGATACTAGTCGCGTTGGTCGTGGAGGAAGGCGGTGAGGCCTGCATTCTCAGCCAATTCATAAAAATCTTCATAAATCCTGACTGCTCTCAGGAAATCATCGGAAGGCCATTCACATGGCCGAACCTCCGCGGTGCGAGGCAGATTATATTTGGGCCTCTTTGCTTTTTCATTTTTCTTTTCCTTTGAGCTTCGGCTTGATGAGCCCCTCAAAAATCTCTTCATTATTTTCTGAAAAATTCTGAAATTTTTAGTAATATTCAAAATAAAAGTAAACCAAACTCAACAAAATTGATAGCAACAACTCCTACAAGTGCCTAGAGCCTATATCATGCATTAGAACTACTTTTGACCATATAAATTTGACATGCAAGCTCAAGAACAGGGTCACCTAAGCAGCAAAAATATGCAATGAATAAAGCACTAGAACAAAAACTAATTGGACCAATGGAGGAGTCACATACCAAGGAAGAATCTCCCCCAAGCAGTTTTGTGAGAGGTGCTTTGAGCAAGGAGATCGAAAATGGCAGCAAAATGAGCTTGGACTCTGGTTTGAGCTGGATTCGTGTTTGTGGGAAGAAGAAGGAGTGTGTGGGTGCAGGAATAAGTGGAGGAGGGCCATTGTGGGTCCACGAGGCAGGGGGCGCGCCCAGGGGGTAGGGCGCGCCCTCCACCCTTGTGGCCAGGTGGAAGCCCCTCCTGTTGTGTTCTCAGTGCCAAATATTCTCAAATATTCCAGAAAAAATCTTATTTAAATTTCAGGGCATTTGGAGAACTTTTATTTTCGGGATATTTTTATATTGCACGGATAATTCAGATAACAGACGGAAAATACTTATTTTTATTTTATTTTATATAAATAATAGAAAGTAAAAGGAAGGTACAGAGAGTTGTGCCTTCTATTTTAATCCATCTCATGCTCATCAAAAGGAATCCACTAACAAGGTTGATCAAGTCTTGTTAATGAACTCATTCCGAATAACACAGAACCAGAGAAATTTCGAATAACACTATGTTACCTCAACTGGGATATGCACATCCCCAACAATAAGAATATCATATTTCTTCTTGACAGTAGGAAGAGGAAATTCAAAACCTCCAAATATAATTGATGGAATTTTTCCAATAGAGTTGATACTATGAACTTGAGGTTGTTTCCTCGGAAAGTGTACCGTATGCTCATTACCATTAACATGAAAAGTGACATTGCCTTTATAGCCATCAATAATAGCCCCTGCAGTATTCAAAAAGGGTCTTCCAAGAATAATAGACATACTATCGTCCTCAGGAATATCAAGAATAACAAAGTCCGTTAAAATAGTAACGTTTGCAACCACAACAGGCACATCCTCACAAATACCGACAGGTATAGCAGTTGATTTATCAGCTATTTGCAAAGATATTTCAGTAGGTTTCAACTTATTCAAATCAAGTCTACGATATAAAGAGAGAGGCATAACACTAACACCGGCTCCAAGATCACATAAAGCAGTTTTAACATAGTTTCTTTTAATTGAGCATGGTATAGTGGGTACTTGTGGATCTCCTAGTTTCTTAGTTATTCCACCTTTAAAAGTATAATTAGCAAGTATGGTGGAAATTTCAGCTTCTGGTATCTTTCTTTTATTTGTAACAATTTCCTTCATCATCCTTTTTCTTGGATGGTTTAGGAGGAAAATGCATGGGTTTTTGAACCCATGGTTCTTTTTCTTCACCATGCTTCCTAGCAACGAAGTCTCTCTTATCATAACGTTGGTTCTTTAATTGTGGGTTATCAAGATCAACAACAGGTTAAATCTCTACATCATTATCATTGCTAGGTTGAGCATCAACATGAACATCATCATTAACATTATCACTAGGTTCATGTTCATTACCAGATTGTGTTTCAGCATCAGAAATAGAAATATCATTGGGATTCTCAGGTGTGTCAACAACAGGTTCACTAGAAGCATGTAAAGTCCTATCATTTTTCTTCTTATTATTATTCTTAGAAGAATTAGGTGCATCAACATTAGTTCTCTGAGAATCTTGCTCAATTCTCTTAGGGTGGCCTTCAGGATACAAAGGTTCCTGAGTCATTTTACCCCCTCTAGTCATAACTCTAACAACACTATCATTTTTCTTATTATTTAATTAATTGAGCAAATTATCCTTAAGTACTTGTTCTACTTGAGTGGTAACCATAGAAGCATGTTTACTAATAAGTTTAAGTTCACCTTTAACTCTAGACATATAATCACTCAAGTGTTCAAGCATATCAGCATTGCGTTTCAATTGTCTACCAACATAAGCATTGAAGTTTTCTTGTTTAACAATAAAATTATCAAACTCATCTAAGCATTGGCTTGGCTAGCAGACTTATAACAAGGAATATCACCTTCATCAAATATATAGAGAGAACTTACCTTTACTACATGTGTCGGGTTATCAAGACCATGTATCTCTTCAATAGGTGGTAAATTCTTAACATCTTCAGCTTTAAAACTTTTTTCTTTCATAGATTTATTTGCCTCTTGCATATCTTCAGGACTGAGAAATAGAATACCCCTTTTCTTCAGAGTTGTCTTAGGAGTTGGTTCATGAAGTGTCCAATCATTTTCATTACTCAACATATTATTCAATAGCAATTCAGCTTGATCAACTGTTCTTTCCTTGAAAACACAACCAGCACAACTATCCAGGTGGTCTCTGGAAGCATCGGTTAGTCCATTATAAAAGACATCAAGTATTTCATTTTTTCTTGAGAGGATGATCAGGCAAAGCATTAAGTAATTGGAGAAGCCTCCCCAAGCTAGTGGGAGACTCTCTTCTTTAATTTGCACAAGATTATATATTTCCCTTAAGGCAGCTTGTTTCTTATGAGCGGGGAAGTATTTACCAGAGAAGTAATAAATCATATCATGGGGACTACGCACACAACCAGGATCAAGAGAATTAAACCATGTTTTAGCATCACCCTTTAATGAGAATGGAAACCGCTTAATAATAAAGTAATAGCGAGTTTTCTCATCATTAGTGAACAGGGTGGCTATATCATTTAATTTAGTAAGATTTGCCACAATAGTTTCAGATTCATAGCCATAAAAAGGATCAGATTCAACCAAAGTAGCTAACTCAGGATTGACAGAGAAATCATAATCCTTATCGGAAATAAAAATAGGTGAAGTAGCAAAAGCAGGGTCATATTTCATTCTAGCATTCAAGGATTTTTCTTTAAGCTTAGCTAATAATTCCTTAAGATCATATCTATCATTGCAAGCTAAAAAGTCTCTAGCAGTTTCTCCATCCATAAAATAACCCTCAAGCACAACAGGCAATTCATATCTAAGGGGAGAATCTTCATCAACACTTTCATCAATATTATCAGTTTCAATAATTTCATTCTCTCTAACCCTAGCAAGTTGTTCATCAAGAAATTCACCTAGTGGCATAGTATTAACAAGCGTACAAGTAGTTTCATCAAAAGTATCATGCAAAGCAGAAGTGGCATCATCAATAACATGCGACATATCAGAATGAATTGCAGGAGTAGGTGTTGCAAGTTTACTCAAAACAGAAGGTGAATCAAGTGCAGAGCTAGATGGCAGTTCCTTACCTCCCCTCGTAGTTGAGGGGAAAATCTTGGTTCTTTTATCTTTCAAGTTCTTCATAGTGATCAGCAAATATAAATCCCAAGTGACTCAAACAATAGAGCTATGCTCCCCGGCAATGGCGCTAAAAATAGTCTTGATAACCCACAAGTATAGGGGATCGCAACAGTTTAAGAGGGTAGAGTATTCAACCCAAATTTATTTATTTGACACAAGGGGAGCCAAAGAATATTCTCAAGTATTAGCGGCTAAGTTGTCAATTCAACTACACCTGGAAACTTAATATCTCAAGCAAAGTATTTAGTAGCAAAGTAATATGATAGTAGCGGTAATGGTAGCGAAAGTAATAGTTTTGGTTTTATAGTGATTATAACAGTAGCAACAGAAAAGTAAATAAGTGAAGAAAAATATGTGAAAAGCTCGTAGGCAATGGATCAGTGATGGATAATAATGTCGGATGTGATTCCTCATGCAATAGTTATAACATAGGGTGACACAGAACTAGCTCTAGTTCATCAATGTAATGTAGGCATGTATTCTGAATATAGTCATACGTGCTTATGGAAAAGAACTTGCATGACATGTTTTGTCCTACCCTCCCGTGGCAGCGGGGTCCTGTCGGAAACTAAGGGATATTAAGACCACCTTTCAATAGAGTACCGGACCAAAGCATTAACACTTAGTGAATACATGAACTCCTCAAACTACGGTCATCACCGGTAAGTATCCCGATTATTGTCACTTCGGGGTTAACGGATCATAACACATAATAGGTGACTATAGACTTGCAATATAGGATCAAGAACTCATATATATTCATGAAAACATAATAGGTTCAGATCTGAAATCATGGCACTCGGGCCCTGGTGACAAGCATTAAGCATAGCAAAGTCATGGCAACATCAATCTTAGAACATAATGGATACTAGGGATCAAACCCTAACAAAACTAACTCGATTACATGATAAATCTCGTCCAACCCATCACCGTCCAGCAAGCCTACGATGGAATTAGTCACGCACGGTGGTGAGCATCATGAAATTGGTGATGGAGGAAGGTTGATGATGACGATGGCGACGGATTCCCCTCTCCGGAGCCCCGAACGGACTCCAGATCAGCCCTCCCAAGAGAGATTAGGGCTTGACAGCGGCTTCGTATCGTAAAACATGACGAATCCTTCTCTCTGGTTTTTCTTCTCCCCGAATGTGAATGCATGGAGTTGGAGTTAAGGTCAGTGGAGCACCAGGGGGCCCACGAGGCAGGGGGGCGCGCCCCCACCCTCGTGGACAGGGTGTGGCCCCCCTGGCCTTGATTCTTTTGCCAGTATTTTTATATATTCCAAAAATATTCTCCGTTGATTTTCAGGTCATTCCAAGAACATTTATCTCTGCACAAAAATAACACCATGGCAATTCTGGTGAAAATAGCGTTAGTCCGGGTTAGTTCCATTCAAATCATGCAAGTTAGAGTCCAAAACAAGGGCAAAAGTGTTTGGAAAAGTAGATACGATGGAGACATATCAGTAAGCAGTATGACTATTATGGCCCACAACTCTTTGTGTTCTACTGGTGCATATAACATCTAGGCATAGACCTGGCTCTGATGCCACTGTTGGGGAACGGAGTAATTCAAAAAAATTCCTACGATCATGCAAGATCTAACTAGGAGATGCATAGCAACGAGACGGGGAGAGTGTGTTCATGTACCCTCGTAGACCGAAAGCGGAAGCGTTTAGTAACGCGGTTGATGTAGTCGAACGTCTTCATGATCCAACCGATCCAAGTACCGAATGTACGGCACCTCCGTGTTCAGCACACATTCAGCACGATGACATCCCCGAGCTCTTGATCCAGTTGGGGACGAAGGAGAGTTCCGTCAGCATGACGGCCTGGAAATGGTGATGATGAAGTTACCGGCGCGGGGCTTCAACTAAGCACTACGACGACATGACCGAGGTGTTGAACTGTGGAGTGGGGCACCGCACACGGCTAAGAGATTGTCTGTTGTGCTTTGGGGTGCCCCCCTGCCCATGTATATAAAGGAGGGGGAGGAGGAGGCCGGCCAAGGGGGGCGCGCTCCATAGGGGGAGTCCAACTAGGATTCCTAATCCTAGTTGGACTCCCCTTCCTTTTCCAAGAGGGGGGAGAGGGAAGGAGGAGAAGATGGAGAATGAAACAGGGGGGCGCCGCCCCCTCCCTACTCCAATTCGGACTTGCCATGGGGGGACGCGGCCACCCCTTGCGGCCCTTCTCTCCTTTCCACTAAAGCCCATGAAGGCCCAATACTTCCCAGGGGGGTTCCAGTAACCTCGTGGTACTCCGAAAAATACCCGAATCACTTCGGAACCATTCCGGTGTCTGAATATAACCTTCCAATATATCGATCTTTACCTCTCTACCATTTCGAGACTCCTCGTCATGTTTGTGATCTCATCCGGGACTCCGAACAAACTTCGGTCATCAAATCACATAACTCATAATACAAATCGCCATCGAACGTTAAGCGTGCAGACCCTACGGGTTCAAGACTATGTAGACATGACTGAGACACATCTTCGGTCAATAACCAATAGCGGAACCTGGATGCTCATATTGGCTCCTACATATTCTATGAAGATCTTTATCAGTCAAACCGCATAACAACATACATCATTCCCTTTGTCATCGGTATGTTACTTGCCCGAGATTCGATCGTCGGTATCATCATACCTAGTTCGATCTCATTGCCGGCAAGTCTCTTTACTTGTTCTGTAATCGCGTGAGTTGTGAAACTATTTCACATTGTTTTAAATGAAGGCCAAACTCATAACTCAAATATTCGCCTCCGCGATCAAATCGTACAAACTTTATTTTCTTGTTACGATGATTCTCTACTTCACTCTGAAATTCTTTGAACTTTAAATGTTTCAGACTTGTGTTTCATTAAGTAAATATACCCATATCTACTTAAATCATCTGTGAAGGTCAGAAAATAGCGATACCCACCACGTGCCTCAACACTCATCGGACCGCATACATCGATATGTATTATTTCCAATAAGTCATTAGCTCGCTCCATTTTTCAGGAGAACGGATTTTTAGTCATCTTGCCCATGAGGCATGGTTTGCAAGTATAAAATGATTCATAATCAAGTGATTCCAAAAGTCCATTAGCACGGAGTTTCTTCATGTGTTTTACACCAATATGACCTAAACGGAAGTGCCACAAATATGTTGCACTATCATTATCAACTTTGCATCTTTTGGCATCAATATTATGAATATGTGTATCACTACTATTGAGATTCAATAAGAATAAACCACCCTTCATGGGTGCATGACCTTAAAAGATATTACTCATATAAATAGAACAACCATTATTCTCCGATTTAAATGAATAACCGTCTCGCACTAAGCAAGATCTAGATATAATGTTCATGCTCAATGCTTGCACCAAATAACAATTATTTGGGTCTAATACTAATCCCGAAGGTAGATGTAGAGGTAGCATGCCGACGCCGATCACATCAACCTTGGAACCATTCCCGATGCGCATCGTCACCTTGTCCTTAGCCAATCTTTGTTTAATCTGTAGCTCCTGTTTCGAGTTATAGATATGAGCAACCAAACCAGTATCAAATACCCAGGCACTACTACAAGCATTAGTAAGGTACGCATCAATAACATGTATATCAAATATACCTTTGTTCACTTTGCCATCCTTCTTATCCAACAAATACCTGGGGCAGTTCCGCTTCCAATGACCAGTCCCTTTGCAGTAGAAGCACTCGGTTTCAGGCTTGGGTCCAGCTTTGGGCTTCTTCCCTGGAGTGGCAACTTGCTTGCCATTATTCTTGAAGTTACCTTTCTTTCCCTTGGCCTTTTTCTTGAAACTAGTGGTCTTGTTAACCATCAACACTTGACGCTCCTTCTTGATTTCTACCTCCGTAGCCTTAAGCATTGCGAAGAGCTCAAGAATTGTTTTGTTCATCCCTTGCATATTATAGTTTGTCATTAAGAATTTGTAGTTTGGTGGCAGTGATCGAAGAACTCTATCAATAACACAATCAACTAGAAGATCAACTCCCAGCTGAGTCAAGTGATTATAATACCCAGACATTTTGAGTATGTGTTTACTGACAAAACTATTCTCCTCCATCTTGCAGCTATAGAACTTGTTGGAGACTTCATATCTCTCAACCCAATCATTTGCTTGAAATATTAACTTTCAACTCTTGCAACATCTCATATGCTCCATGACATTCAAAACGTCTTTGAAGTCCCGGTTCTAAGTCGTAAAGCATGGCACACTGAACTATAGAGTAGTCATCAGATCGAGCATGCCAGACATTTGTAAGATTAGCTTCAGCTCCTGCAGCAGGCCTTTCACCAAGCGGTGCATCAAGGACATAATTCTTCTGTGAAGAAATGAGGATAATCATCAAGTTACGGACCCAGTCCATGTAGTTGCTAACATGATCTTTCAACTTAGCATTCTCTAGGAATGCATTAAAATTCAGGGGAACGGTAGCTTGGGTGATTGATCTACAACATAGATATGCAAAACTATAAGACTAAGTTCATGATAAATTAAGTTCAATTAATCATATTACTAAAGAATTCCCACTTAAATAGACATCCCTCAAGTCATCTAAGTGATACGTGATCCAAATCAACTAACCCATGTCTGATCATCACGTGAGATGGGGTAGTCATCAATGGTGAACATCTCTATGTTGATCATATCTACTATATGATTCACGTTTGACCTTTCGGTCTCTAGTGTTCCGAGGCCATGTCTGTACATGTTAGGCTCGTCAATATTAACACAAGTATTCCACATGTGCAAAACTGTCTTGCACCCATTGTATGTGAACATAGAGTCTATCACACCCGATCATCACGTGGTGTCTCAACATGACGAATAGTAGCAACGGTGCATACTCAGGGAGAACACTTTTACCTTGAAATTTAGTGAAGGGATCATCTTATAATGCTACCGTCATTCTAAGCAAAATAAGATGCATAAAGGATAAACATCACGTGCAATCAAAATATGTGACATGATATGGCCATCATCATCTCATGCTTTTGATCTCCATCTCCAAAGCATCATCATGATCTCCATCGTCACCGGCTTGACACCTTGATCTCGCCAACTATTGCTTCTCCAACTATTGTTAACTCATAGCGATAAAGTAAAACAATTACATGGCGTATGCATTTCATACAATAAAGAGACAACCGCAAGGCTCCTGCCAGTTGTCAGATATCTTACAAAACATGATCATCTCATACAATAACGTTTATCACATCATGTCTTGACCATATCACATCACAACATGCCCTGCAAAAACAAGTTAGACGTCCTCTACTTTGTTGTTGCAAGTTTTCACGTGGCTGCTACAGGCTTCTAGCAAGAACCGTCCTTACCTACGCATAAAACCACAACAGTGTTTCGTCAAGTTTGTTGTTTTAACCTTCTTCAAGGACCGGCCGCAGTCAAATTCGATTCAACTAAAGTAGGAGAAACAGACACCGCCAGCCACCTTTATGCAAAACTAGTTGCATGTTAGTCGGTGGAACCGGTCTCATGTGCGTGGACATGTAAGGTTGGTCCGGGCCGCTTCATCCCATAATACCACCAAATCAAAATAAGACGTTGGTGGTAAGCAGTACGACTATCACCGTTGACAACTCTTTGTGTTCTACTCATGCATATCATCTACGCATAGACCTGGCTCGTGATGCCACTGTTGGGAATCGTTGCATGGAAAACAAAAAAAAGTGTACGCACACGCAATTATCTATCCATGGAGATGCATAGCAACGAGGGTGAGAGTGTGTCTACGTACCCTCGTTGACCGTAAGCGGAAGCGTTTCACAACGTGGTTGACATAGTCGAACTTCTTCTCACGTCAACCGATCAAGTACCGAACGCACAACACCTCTGCGTTCTGCACACGTTCAACTCGGTGACGTCCCTCGCCTTCTTAATCCAGCAAGACGTCAAGGTAGTAGATGAGTTCTGTTAGCGTGATGGCATGGTGACGGTGATGGTGAAGTGATCTTCGCCGGGCTTCGCCTAAGCACTACGAAAATATGACCGGGGGTGTAAACAGTGGAGGGGGGTGCTGCACACGGCTAACAATTGATCCGGTGTGTGCTAGGCGCCCCCTCCCACATATATAGGTGGGCAGGGGAGGGAGAGGCTAGGAGGCGCCCCAAGTAGGACCAAATCCTACTTGGGCTCCTCCCAAGCCGCGCGCCCACCAGCCATATATGTCAGAGGGGGGAGGAAAGAGGGGGGAGAGGGAAGGAAGGGGGAATCCTATTCCTCTCTTTCATTTCCATTTCCCCTCTTTCCTTATCCTCTTAGGCTGGCCCATATGGGGGACGTGCCAGCCCTTGTGGCGGGTGCATTTCCCCTCTTGGCCCACAAGGCCCATATCTTTTGTCGGGGGTGCCCGAAACCCCTTCCGGTGTCCAGATAAGTACCCGGCAACCCCCGAAACACTTCCGGTGTCCGAATACTATTGTCTTGTATATCAATATTTACCTCTCGACCATTTTGGCACTCCTCATCATGTTTGTGATCTCATCAGGGACTCCAAACAACATTCGGTCACCAAAACACACATAACTCATATAATATTATATCATCATCGAACGTTAAGCATGCTGACCCTACGGGTTTGAGAACTTTGTAGACATGACCGAGACACCTCTCCGGTCAATAACCAATAGCGGAACCTGGATGCCCATATTGGCTCCTATATATTCTACGAAGATCTTTAGCGGTCGAACCGTTATGACAACATACGTAATTCCCTTTGTCTATCGGTATGTTACTTTCCTGAGATTCGATCGTCGGTATCTTCATACCTAGTTCAATCTCATTGCCGACAAGTCTCTTTACTCATTCCGTAATACATCACCTCACGACTAACTCCTTGGTCATTTGCTTGCAAGCTTATGATGTGTATTACCGAGAGGGCCTAGAGATACCTCTCCGATACTCAGAGTGACAAATCTTAATCTCGATCTATGCCAACTCAACAAACACCTTCGGAGATACCTTTAGAGCATCTTTACAATCACCCAGTTACGTTGTGATGTTTGATAGCACACAAGGCATTCCTCAGGTAACCAGGAGTTGCATAATCTCATAGTCGAAGGAATATGTATTTGACATGAAGAAAGCAATAGCAATAAAATTGAACGATCATTATGCTAAGCTAATGGATGGGTCTTTCCCATCACCTCATTCTCCTAATGATGTGATCCCGTTATCAAATGACAACTCATGTCCATGGTTAGGAAACCTTAACCATCTTTGATTAACAAGCTAGTCTAGTAGAGGCTCACTTGGGACACGGTGTTTGTTTATGTATTCACACATGTATTAAGGTTTCCGATCAATACAATTCTATCATGAATAATAAACCTTTACCATGAATAAAAAAAATATAAAATAACAACTTTATTATTGCCTCTAGGGCATATTTCCTTTAGTAGGTGCTATACATATTGAGGCTTTTGGTGGTTCGTTATGAGTAGTACAACAAATATCAAAAGTTATCAATGTTTTGACGAATCACTTATAATTTATCTTGAGGTATGTTTAGATGTAATATTCTCCTTGGCTTACTTTTAAATTTTGATATATCTAGACATGAAAATTGGAGAAAGTTGGCACAGCAAGCATCCGGCTACCTTGTTGATCATTTCATATCTATCAATAGCCGATGCTTAGTCTCATCAACATAGGTAAGGCCGAACTGAAGCCCACCTCTTCGTCCACTAATCAAAATTTTATGCAGGCAAAGTAAGGATTGGAGGAAGATCATTCTTGATTATCTGCAAAATCCTAGCAAAGGGGTTAACAATATGGTTCGGAGGACGGCTTTGAGATACATATCTATGGAACTTTATCCCCGGATCGTTATAGAAGTTGAGAAGTTTTCACCCAAGTTTGCATCAAGAGGTTCAAACAAGC
The DNA here is from genome assembly GCF_003073215.2 of Triticum urartu. Classification (NCBI taxonomy): domain Eukaryota; kingdom Viridiplantae; phylum Streptophyta; class Magnoliopsida; order Poales; family Poaceae; genus Triticum; species Triticum urartu. The sequence continues at coordinate 219,649,720 of NC_053024.1, read as the reverse complement.
AATGGCTGATATATACTTATCGTCCTAGGCACATGAAAAATGGCCGATGGAGTGTTGACATCGTTCTTAGAACAAACTCGGTATGAGTTATTTTTCAGCATGCAAGCTTCACCGAAAAACAGGGGGCATGTGTTGACGCTCGAAAATGGCATGATCGCAAGGAGTGGCTTGAATCTGTAGCAAGATGAAGTCAAATTTCTGATTGGAAGTCACCATTGGATGGCTCTCTTCAAGAAGATCAAGATGGTTACAAAGATAGTCCAAAATGGAGCTCAGATGCAAGAAGTATGAAAATTTCAGAGATGCCCGTGTTGACATCAGCTTATGAAATGAGATGAAACGTAATTAAGATCACGTCTGATGGAAAAAGTTTAAACATGAAAGTTTTTCGTCTCGTCGAATCAGATGATTTTGATATATAAATTGTCTTAATCCTAGATCGTATGCAAAAGTTAGAGCAAAAAAGTGCAATGTTGCAGAAATCATGGAGATGACCGGGTGCCCAAAACCTCCTGTTGCTACCGAAATGTCCGGTAATTGGGACCAGACTCTCCGGTCTAGCATGACAAAAACGTCAAAACTTTCTGTTCTGACCGGACAGTCAGGTTCGGTCGAGCAGACAGTCTGATCCGAACTGAAATCATGTATCTCTATGAATCTGATGATTGTGCAGGCGATTAGGCCTTCAAGATGGCCCCGAATCAAAAAACGTTCGACATGAAAGTTGTTCGCCTTGTCAAATATATTAAAATTTCCTTTGTGTGCATCTTCATCCGAGTTGGTTTGTGACCTGTGGGACCCAAAACACCGATTGTTGTTTCAGACTTGCCTAAATCCGAGTTCGGTTAATATTGGAAATATTTGGATGGGATTTGGAGTCCTTTTCTTGTACGGGAAGTCCAACCGCCTCATAAATAGAGGAGAGGTGATGGCCGATTGGGAAAACAACATACAATTGACAAAATCATCTACCACTTTACCTTTACTTTTATCTATCTCCCTTGTTCTTCTTCTTCCTCGTTCTTCGTTTGTTCTTCTTGTTGCTGTAAGTGCATCTAGTGCCACCCCTAGTTGGTTTTGGAGTATTGACGACAAACCTAGTTGAGGGACTAATGTGTTTGTAAGAATTGCAGGATAACACAGGTAGAAGTCCCTCATTGATTCGGTTTTACTACCAGAGATGACCCCTAAAAATGTATGAAGACATTGAAGCCAAAGGTGGTATATGAAGATATTCACATTGAAGACTATGACAAAAGAAGACACGTTATGAAGCCTATGGAGCTCGAAGACTTAGATCTTTCGTAGTTCTTTTTCTTTTTGTGTTGAGTCATAGGAACAACCGTACTGTTAGGTGGGGTCCAGGAGAACCAGTCAGAATGACTGAAGTGATGCCTAAACCAAAAACCTATGTCTTCGAGTGAAGACAATGAGAGTGAATCTTGTCCAGAGCCGGACAAGTCAACTTTGCTTGTAGCCCAAGTAAAGTTGCCATGTGAGTTCGAAATCTGACTGTTGGGACACGTGTCAGTTCCTTAGTGACCCAGGGTCATTTCGGACAAATCAGGTCGGGTTGCCAAGTGGCTATAAATAGCCCACCCCCTACAACCATAAACGGTTGGCTGCTCAGATTTCAGTGCACGGCTTTTGTCGTTTGAGAGCAACCCACCTCGAAGCCTTTGAGATAAAATTCCTAGCCAGGAGAAAGCCCTAACCACCCAGAGCCAGAGTAAATTGGGCGTCACTTAAGTCTTCTTGTCTGAGTGATCTGAAGACTTATTACACTTGAGGACTGTGCATCCTCCAGACAGTTAGGCGTCGCGTTCTGAGCATCCAAGAGACATTGTGGATTGCCAGTGAACGAAGTCTGTGAAGGTTTGGGAGTCTACCTTGAAGACTTACCTGACTGATTGGGCGAGGACTATGTGACCTTAGCTCAAGGAGAATACGGTGAGGACTTGGTGTCCTGAGCTGCGTGTTCAGGACTGGGTGTCCGGGACTGTGTGTCCTAAGGTTTAAATACCTAGCCGCTCCAACCAGACGTATAGTTGTCACAGCAACTGGAACTGGTCCAACACATCTTTGTCTTCAACGAGTCACTGGTTTCATCTTCACTTCCTTTTACTTACTGTTACTCATTGTGAAGCCATTGCATGCTTGCTATATCTTTTGTCTTCACAACGTAACTGTATGATTTGTTTGGCTTCATAACTTCTTCCTACCTGATCCTTATTACACTGCAGCTACTTGTCATTGTGCTTTCACTCTATTGAATACTTGACCATGGCTTGCCTAGTGTAATCTAACTTCCGCTGCATAGTGATAGGCATATCTCTACTGTTTGTCTTCATAACTTCCACGTTTTGAAGACTTTCATAAAAATCGCCTATTCACCCCCCCTCTAGTCGATATAACGCACTTTCAATTGGTATCAGAGCAAGGTGCTCCCTTGTTCTGTGTGATTCGGTTTAACCACCTGGAGTTTTAGCTATGTCGACTGCAGGGATAATTAAAGTCTCCGCTGCGTGCCCCGTCTTCGATGGAACTGAATATCCCTACTGGAAGAATAAGATGCGTATGCATCTTGAAGCCATTGACGTCGACCTATGGTATGTCGTCGAGAACTGCGTTCCCAAGGCTGGAGAAGGTGTCACTGCTGCTGATGTCAAGAAATTCGTTCAACTGGACTCTACTGCCAAGAACATCATCTGTGGTCATCTGACCAAAGGACAGTATGGCCGTGTGAGTGCTTTGAAGACATCCAAGCTGGTCTAGGACTGGCTCTCCAAGGTCAATGAAGGCATCTCAACCCAGAGAGATCAAAGAATCAGTGTCCTTCGCAACCTCTTCAACCGCTTCAAGCGAAATGACAATGAGAATGTCCAGCACACATTTGATCGACTCACTGACATCACAAATGAGCTTCAAGCCCTCGGCGCTACTGAGATTACCAAACACGAAGTCGTCAAGACGCTGCTGAGATCACTTGATAGTTCGTTTGACGTCCTAGCCCTGATGATTCAAGAACATCCTGATTTCAAGACACTCGATCCATCTGACATACTTGAGAGGCTCAACACACATGAGTTTCAGCTTTCTGAGAAAAGAGATATCTACGGTCCAAACTATGGGCGAACTCGTGCCTTGAAGGCAAAAGCTGTTTCCTCATCTGAAGAAGAATCTAATAGCAGTTCTGATGATCCTGAAGACATTGGAAGGGAACTTGCAATGCTAGTGAAGAAGTTCCAAAAATTCACCAAGAAGAAAGGCTCAGAAAGTCTTCACGATCAAGCTCAAGGAATGATGAAGCTTCTGCTCATGACTACAAGAAGAAAACGTGCCACAAGTGCAAGAAAACTGGACACTTCATCTCTGAGTGTCCACAGTGGGACAATGAGAACAGAAAGAAGAAGAAGAGCAAGGAATATGACTTTGACGACAAGAAGAAGAAGAAATACACAAAGTCTTCTTCCAAGTCTTCCTCAAAGTCTTCATCACACAAGAAGAGCTCATCTGGCAAGGCACGTGCGTTTGTTGGCAAGGAAATGGATTCAGAGGAGGAGTCCGCTTCTGAGGAGGCAGAGGTGGAGTCTGAGGAGGAGTCTGATTCTGGCATTGCAAGTCTGGCTACAGCATACGTCGCCAAGTCCATCTTCAACAACGAAGACAATGACTTCATCACCGACACCGATGCAAATAACAAGGACTACTCCACTTCTACCTACTACTTCATGGCACGCGGTGCCATGGTAAACAAACGCACTACTCACTATCAAACATCTAGTGACGATGACTCTGATTGTGATTCAAAACCCAGTTACAAAACACTTTCTAAAATTGCAACTGAACAACAGAAAGCCATGGAACATATTCAAAAACTGTTAGACAGAAGCGATGATCTGTTGGGTGCTGAAATGACTCGATCTGAATCCTTAATTGAAGACATAAAAAATCTTCACGTTAAGTATCAGGAACTTGAAGATCGTCATGATACTCTCTCAACAACTCATGAAAAGCTTTCCTATGATTATCTTCAAAGGAAGCAAGAACTTGAGAAATTGAGAGCGGCTCATGAATATCTTCAAAAGGAAAACGAGTCACTTCGCGCCGAACAGATCAGTTCCGCTCAGGAAGGATTTGAACCACCATGTCTTAAATGCATTGAGCGTGATAATGCTACTTCTGTTGCTGAATGTTCCACTGCTACTGCTGTTGCAATATCTTCAACTGTTGATGTGGTAACTAACCCCTCTGCTGAGGATACCACTGCTATTGCTGATGAGAATGCTAGGTTGAAGACATTGCTTGAAACAGGGATGTACAAAAGCCTTAAAGGGCATCAGACGCTATGTGATGTCCTGAAAAAGCAGATTCTGAACCGAAACCCTAGGAAAGAGGGTATAGGGTTCGTAAGGAAAATAAATGTAGATGGCTCTTATTGGAAACCTGAGCAGTACCCCAAAACCAAGTGGGTTGCTGCAAAGGAACCTTCAGCAGATCCATCCAATTTATCTGGCTTCACCTGTGCTAACCCCATTATCATTGATGAATCCTTTGATGCAAACTATGTACTGTTTAAAAATCAGAATGGTATAGTGTTTGCCAGGTACATTGGTACTAACTGCAGGAATGGACCGCCTATGAAGAAGATCTGGGTTCTGAAAAAGTGTCTGGAAAATCTTCCTGTGAATGTCCTCATGACACCTCACATGAAGAAGACAAACCTCAGACCAAAGGCTTCATACGGTCTAAAGGCTTCATACAGACAGATGACTCACCTGAGTCGCACTAACGCAAATGTTTTGCAGGGAAACCATACTCAGGCATATGAATATGAGAGCGGTTTATCAAACCGTCATGTTCATATGACCAAAAACTATTCTGCCTATTCTTATGAGTACTATTGTCCGCCTGCTAGACTGTTTGCTAGGGCTCCAAAACTAAAATTCTCAGATGCTGCACTTAGACTTATTGCTTCTAAGCCACCCTTGAAGAAGTGGGTGGTTAAGAAGGCTTAACTCTCTTTTGCAGGGAAAGGTCTCCAGCAGAAAACCAAAATCTTCTGATGCTATTGCTGGGGACCTTAAAAATCTTGTAGGGCGCAAGATAAAATGCCCGAATGGCATCATTATGTACTTCGTTCCTGAATCGCATGCTACTCTCCCTATTAGTCCTAATCTGGATCTAAGTTTTCATAACCCACTGGTTCGTCAAATGTTTTTGCTTCACAATTCTCTTCGTGAAGCCTATCCCCCTAACTGCACTGTAGGGTACGACACCAGCATCTTCAAAGTCTTCAGAATGGATTATTGACAGTGGGTGTACAAATCACATGACTGGCAAAAGAAGCCTTCTTATGGACTCAACCTTACGTCCATCCGACAAGAGCCACATCACATTTGCTGACACTGGTAAAAGTAAGGTATTGGGTCTAGGTAGAGTTGCAATCTCAAAGGATCAACACATGGATAAAGTCATGCTTGTTGAATCCCTTGGTTTCAACTTAATGTCTGTTTCAATGCTTTGTGATTTGAACATGATCGTAATGTTTGGAAAATATCGTTGCCTTGTACTAATGGAATCTGACAAGTCTCTAGTGTTTGAAGGGTATCGAAAAGATGATCTGTACGTGGTAGATTTCTCAGCAGGGCCACAACTTGCAGTATGTCTTCTTGCAAAAGCTTCAGAATGCTGGCTTTGGCATCGGAGGCTTGGGCATGCTGGCATGAGGAACCTCCACACCCTTGCGAAGAAGAAACATGCCATAAGCATCGAGGGTGTCAAGTTCAAGAAAGATCACTTATGCGGTGCCTGTGAAGCAGGGAAGATGACGAGGGCAAAACATCCCTCGAAGACAATCATGACCACTACTCAACCCTTCGAACTGCTTCACATGGATCTTTTTGGTCCCACTCACTACTCAACTTTTACTACTACTGCTTGCCTCTATGGCTTTGTCATTGTTGATGATTACTCTAGATATACTTGGGTGCACATAATCCTTTACAAGACTGAAGTGCAGGATGTCTTCAGACGCTTCGCCAATCGAGCAATGAACAATTTTGGCGCCAAGATAAAGCACATCAGAAGTGACAATGGCACTGAATTCAAGAACACTGGCCTTGATACATATCTTGATACCTTGGGCATCACACATGAATTCTCAGCTCCGTACACGCCACAGCAGAATGGCGTCATCGAACGCAAGAACAGAACACTCATTGAGATGGCTAGAACGATGCTAGATGAATACAAGACTCCAAGAAAATTATGGACTGAAGCCATTGACACTGCATGCCATACAATCAATCGTGTTTATCTTCACAAGCTTCTGAACAAGACATCTTATGAGCTCCTTACTGGCAAAAAGCCAAATGTCAGTTACTTCAGAGTTTTTGGCGCAAGGTGCTGGATCAAGGACCCACATCACACCTCAAAATTTGCACCAAAAGCACATGAGGGTTTTATGCTTGGATATGGAAAGGATTCGCACTCCTACAGAGTCTTCAATCTCTTTCATTACAAAGTGGTTGAAACAGTGGATGTGCGGTTCGATGAGACCAACGGATCACAAAGAGAGCAGCTGCCAAGTGTGCTAGATGAAGTTCCATCCAGTGAATCAATCAAGCTAATGGGAACTGGAGAGATTATACCTTCTGAAGCTCATCCTGAAGAAGAACTTATCATTTCAGCACCTGATCAACATGAAGACAATGCTCAGCCTGAAGACATTCCTCCCAACAACAACACAGATCAGCAAGAGCAAAGTCTTCGCCCTGTACATCCTCGTGTTGCCAATGAAGTGCAGATTGACAGAATAATTGACAGCATCAATGCACCTGGTCCACTCACTTGTTCAAGGGCAACTCAGCTGGCAAATTTCTGTGGGCACTTCGCATTCGTCTCAATTGCAGAACCCAAGAAAGTTGAAGAAGCCTTCATGGAACCTGAATGGATTCAAGCTATGCAAGAAGAGCTTCAACAGTTTGAGCTAAATAATGTATGGGAACTGGTTAAGCGTCCTGATCCACGGAAGCACAATATAATAGGCACCAAATGGATATACCGCAACAAGCAAGATGAGCATGGTCAAGTTGTCAGAAACAAAGCTCGTCTCGTTGCTCAAGGATATACTCAAGTGGAAGGCATTGACTTCGATGAAACATTTGCTCCTATGGCTAGGCTTGAAGCCATACGCATACTGCTGGCCTATGCAAATCATCATAACATACTTCTGTATCAAATGGATGTGAAGAGTGCCTTTCTCAATGGCAAGATTGAAGAAGAAGTGTATGTTGCACAACCGCCTGGCTTTGAAAATCCAAAACATCCTGACATGGTATACAAGCTCAACAAGGCACTGTATGGCCTCAAACAAGCCCCTAGGGCCTGGTATGACACACTCAAATACTTCCTGAAGAGCAAATGCTTCATACCTGGTTCCCTGGATCCCACTCTTTTCACGAAGACATATGATGGTGAACTGTTTGTGTGCCAAATATATGTGGATGATATTATCTTCGGCTGCACCAATCAGAAGTACAGTGAAGAGTTTGGCTATATGATGCAAGAGCAATATCAGATGTCTATGATGGGGGAGCTGAAGTTCTTCCTTGGTCTTCAAATACGACAACAACGCAATGGCATCTTCATATCTCAAGAGAAGTATCTCAAAGATTGCCTGAATAAGTTCGGTATGCAGGACTGCAAAGGCTTCACAACACCAATGCCAGCCAAACACCATCTGGGTCCTGACGACAATGGTAAAGAGTTCGATCAAAAGGTATACCATTCCATGATTGGTTCTTTACTTTATCTATGTGCATCTAGGCCAGATATTATGCTTAGTGTTTGCATGTGTGCGCGATTTCAAGCGGCACCAAAGGAGTCGCATCACTTAGCTGTGAAGCGAATTCTTTGATATTTGGCTCACACCCCAACTCTAGGATTATGGTATCCAAAGGGCTCAGAGTTTGATTTGGTTGGATTCTCGGATGCTGATTATGCTGGTGACAAAGTTGATCGCAAGTCTACATCAGGCACATGTCACTTTCTGGGACGATCACTTGTATGTTGGTCTTCAAAGAAGCAGAACTGTGTATCTCTCTCCACTGCTGAATCTGAACACATTGCTGCTGGATCTTGTTGCGCTCAGCTTCTGTGGATGAAGCAAACTCTCAAGGACTATGGCATTCATCTGAAGCAAGTGCCACTTTACTGCGACAACGAAAGCGCCATCAAGATTGCCAACAACCCAGTTCAGCACTCGAAGACAAAGCACATTGAAATTCGTCATCACTTTCTCAGAGATCATGTTGTGAAGGAAGACATTGATATCATACACGTCAACACTGAAGAGCAATTGGCAGATATCTTCACCAAGCCCTTGGATGAGAAGAGGTTTTGCAAGTTACGGTGTGATCTAAATATCCTGGAATCCTCAAATGTCCTGTGATCAGGCACACATCCTAACCCTTATGCATATTGATGACTTAGATGTGCAACACACGAAGTAAAGTATATCTTCAATCAATGAAGACATACATTCTAAGTGTGAATACATTAATGTGGAATTTGACTTCGGAGCGCCACGATAATTGTGCGCCGTGTCTGGGTCTAATACTTCCTATACGGTGGGTAACGCCACCACCAAACGTTCTATTTTGAAGTGTTTCACTCATGGTGTTACCTTGCAATGTCTTCACATTTGGTTTGGCTTCGAACTCAACAAGTTTTCATGATTATCTTCACTATGTTGATCATATATATATATATATATATATATATATATATATATATATATATGTTAGTGTTCTGTCCTCCACAGCATTCACTTATAGCTATGTCTTCGTGTTGAATTTTTGAACTAAGTGAATGTGATCGGACCCCAACTTCTCTATGCTTTCTATCTCAAACTCTATCTCTCCAAGTCATATGCATTCTATTGAAACTGTCGAATGTCTTCACTGTGTCCTTGTCAGCAGAAGATACAGAGACAACCATTAAGTCCGTTTTCAATGCTCATTCCTCTACATGAAATCCGGAGAAGCAGGAACGACCGCCCGACAATCCAGGCGTGCGTGGGACGTGGAACAAACCCCAAACTTCCGCAAATTGGCCACGCGTTCCTCAGATGCGAATCGCCAGGGGCACCTGAGTAATAGCGCAGTGCCGCCCCTGTGCCTATAAATTTACACTTACCGCGGTCATTATCTCTTTCTTCCACCCTCGCACGAACCCTAGCGCCACCGCTAGCTCTCGACGACGCCGGCGACGAAGTGCTTCGCTGCCGCAACCTCTCCGACGCCGTCTTCACGCCGACCGCGGACATCGTCCTCTCCGCCGTCGCCGTAGGTCTCCTCCGTCGCCAAGTTAGGGCACGGACGAGTAAACTGCTCGGCCTCATCTCTCGCTTCGTCTAGCAATTCTCAGTGTGGTAAATAAAACTGCCTTTTTACAGCACCATAGATCCTCTTGTTCTGTCACTTTCTACCACAAGAAGTTTCTATTCACACAAGCTAGATCTCTCTCAAACTGCATCTCATAACATGCCTAGTATATTCACTTGTGCTTCACAAAGTAGTTAGATTCCTCACTTGTACTGATCTGTGGATTTGTACAAATCTGGAACCAACTTCTTAACTATGAGTGAATGTCTTCGCACGATGAGGTCAATGTCTTCTAAACTGATTAATCTTCAAAACCTTCTGAGAATGCATATGACCTCTTCCCCTTCCCTTGCACCTTAATGCTGTCACAGGTACATGTCCGTGGGAGAATCCTTCGGTTCTCATAGTCTGCATTCATTTGCAGAATTCCTACAGCATCACATAAATTCTCCTGAAGCCAGTTCCTGTTGGTCCAGCAAAAGAAAGCCTTTGAAGCCTTTGAAAGTTTTGAAGCCTTTCAAGTTAAAGTTTATGGCTTCAGAAGCAGCAGCAAGGAAGGGGGGCAGACAGCGACGTGGAGGAACTTCCAAAGATCTGCCTGAAGACCTGGCAGATATGTATAAAACAGATCCTGAAGAGAATTATGGGCAGCGCAAGACCCGAATCCAATGGATTCGACGCTACTCGGCAGAACAATGGTTCAAATACCGCTTCACAACCCAAGAGTGTGCTGAGAAAAGTGCCATCAAAAGACCATGGGGAGACATCTTATACAAGAACCTTGTACCCAGGTCCAGAGATGAAGCTATTGCCCAAAGCTTCTATCCATGCATGGTTCGTGGGCCACAGCCTGATGATGCAGATCCGTCGTCACCACTCTGGTGTCGTGAAGACAATCTGTTCAAGCGCAACTTCCAGTTTGCCCAACAATCAGCGAAGCAGAACAAGAAGAAATTTGGGTTAGACTTCAACCCTGGTCCCTCAGCACCAAGGGCAGATGGCACACGAGAAGCAGAACCAAATGTCATCGGTCCGTATGCCAACCTTGAAGGCCTCATCACCTACATCTTGGTTCAAGGGACTGTTGTGACTGAGCCTGCAGCTGATACTGAGTCTGATGAAGCACCAGCAGTGCCTGCAGTGCCAAAGCCTAAGCAGTTGAAAACGGCAAAAGCTTCAAAGCCAGCCCCTTCACCAAAAATCTCAAAGGCGAAGCCATTGGCGACTGCACCTCCTGAAGACAGTGTGCAGTCTAAAGACTTATCACGCGTCTCAAGGAACCAGAAGGAGAAGATGCCTCCGTCTCACACTGGCAAAGAGCTCACAGCTGCTGCCATCCTGCATAGTGAAGCCATTGATCTGTCAAGTGATGAAGATCTTGGAGATGACGCTCTTGAGCAACTCATCAAGAGCAAAGAAGAAGCAGAAATCTTCAACAATCTGCCTCTCTTTGATGTCGCCATCATCCACAACTTCATTGACGAGTGGTTTGCCACACCAGACATCAGCTTTGAAGATCTATAGCTGCCCGTTGGCCTCAGCGTCGCCTTCCAAGGCGCTATTGCTTCAGAACTTGCCATTGCCCAGCGCATAGTTGAACTGAAGCAGAAAATTGATCATGAAAAGGCTCAGTTCAAGAAGCATATGGCCAAGCTCAGCATGCAAGAAGTGAAGAGCTTCAAGATCATGTTGCATGAGCTAAAGGAAAACTTTCTGAAGAAGCGTGCAGAAGCTCAGGGTTCACGTGAGCGGATGAAGTCTCTGGCTGACAGATGTGTGCAAGCCTACAATGAGGCTGAGAAGCGCAAGGCACTTGGGCGTCCTGGCATCGACCCCAAGATGGCCGCAAAGAAAAAGAAGAAGACTGTTCCAGCTGAACCAGAGGCACCAAGGCAGGAAGCAGTTCCGCTTGTCTTCCCAACTGCAATGACTGGCTCGAAGCCAAAGAGCTGGTCAACAGCTTCACAGCTCAAGAAGACACGAACTGCTGAGGCTGAAGCCAGGAAGAGGAAAAGCTCTGAAGCCTCTCCTACTGCCCCCAGCAAGAAAAAGAGAAAGATCAAGAAATCTCGGGCTGCTCCCACAGAGCCCTTGATAGTTGAACCTATTTCTATGGTTCACCCTGACGCAGAACGTCAACTGACGGTTCATGAGCCTGCTTCCACAGAGGCTCCTAAAGCTGAAGACATTCCAGCAGCTGATCCCATTCCTGCTGAAGACATTGGTCATCGTGACAATGTAGAAGATGGTGCAGCCCTTCCTCAGTTAGAACACAACGAACACATCAGCATTGGTCGTCCACTGACGCCAATTGCACATGATGCTTCATGGGCGGATCGCCCTCAAGAGGAAGAAGACTATGAGGCCCATCCTACTCAAACCCCACAGGCGTCGTCTGTGCTCCGCAGGCTTCACAAAGTTCCAAGGCCTCAAGTCTATGCTGAAGACATTCCGGCTGCATCAGCCGCAGAAGAAGCACCACAAGAGCCCACTCCTCTACTCCACCAAGAAGCAGTTCTCCAGGAGAACGTGCTTGTGACCGACCCTCCAGCTAGTCAAGCGGAGGATGAAAATCTTGAGGCTGCCACAACCAACAACGAAGCTAATGTGGAGCCCTCCCCAGCAAAAGCTTCAGAAGACAGCGAAGCCACTGAACCTACAACTTCTATTCCTGAGTCTGCTGCAGGTCCCCAATTCAACTATCATGTTGAGCACAGGCCTCAGGTCCAGAAGCCAATCCCCAGACTGCCAAGGTTCCCAGGTCCTGCATCAGCACCTGGCTCCTTCAACATCAATGGCTTCAGGGCAGATAATACTTTCTTCAATAGCTCCAAGAACCCCTATTCGAGGGAAAGGATTTCATCAGATAGGTTCTGGAGCTATCCTCAGCGCAGCTACTACTCTTGCATACTGTACAACCAAGGTCGCATTTTCCCGCACAAGCGCCTTGATGTTGAAGCTATTGCTGGTCTGCCCTGTCCAGAGGAAGCGTTGGATTGCTTCAAACAAGTGGGTCTGCTACAGTTCATTACTGATGAAGAGCATTGGAACGAAGAGCTCCTGCTACAATTCTATGCCACACTGCACATCAAAGGATACAACAGAGATCCGAAGACTTGGGTCCTGGAGTGGATGACGGGCAACGTTCATCACGAAGCCAATGCATTTGATATCATTGAGCTCACTGGCCTGCCCACTCCAGGCGAATTCTTTGAGCAAGGCTGTCGGCTACACACTGAAGCTATTGAGAGCATATTTCAGAGGCCTGAACCGAATATGAGTCAGATGCTCTCCATGATGAAGCCATTGCCCCACGATGCTCCTTATCCCACAGAGTTCTTCGTTGAAGACCTTGAGTACCTGCCCAGGACCATCTATCACATCATCCGGCGGACTCTCTGGCCCATTAAAGGACACTCTCCAAATGCCAAGATCGAGGGTGCAATGAAGACTCTGATATTCTGTATCCTTCATGGCAAATGCTTCAACGCACAGGATTTCTTCATACCCAACTAGCTGCATCAGGCTCAGATCTGTTTGGTTTAAAGTTCTATGCTCCTTGGGTAATGAGGCTGATCAAACTTCACTCTACCATCTCGTATCAGCCCTCAGCCCGCAACCATCGGATCTTCTTGCCTGATGTGGATACCTCTGCTGAAGCCATTTATCCTGAACCTGCCAAGCAACCTCTGAGTCTTCAGAATGCAGAACACCAGAGCTTCACTCAAAATGTTGAAGGTGTTGAAGCCATCTCCAGGGTATATCCTTTGGCTGGCACTACACGTGCACCACATCCCGCTTCAACTGAAGCCACTGACAGTGCCACTGCTTCAAGACCCAAGAAGCGCACTCGTGTTCTCAACGACCGAGAGCTTCTTGTGGCCCTTCATCAAAAGCAGGATAGGCATCATGACTGGTTGAAGAGACAGATGAAAAGCCTCTTGGTGGATGTAAATCGCATCCGAAATCTTGCCACCAAGAATGCATTCGTTGCACATGAAACCTGTCGCCGCACATGGAAAGGGCTAACGATGACGCTTTCTGAAGCTGATCTTCAAGAGGATGGCTTCACTGAAAGATTCAAGTTTGACTCCACACCTCCTCGAAGAGCTGTGCTGCTGGGAACTCCATCCCTTGAAGATTCTGAGTTCTCTTCCTCTGCTGCCACAGTCACTGCCAGAATCATTGAGGAAGAAGACGATGCTACTTCACCGCCATATGCTTCAGCACCTCCAAGCTCTTCTGCACCGCCAAACAACGCCAACAACCCTGCTACTTCATCTACTCCTCATGGGAACGAGTAGAGGCTCTATGTCTTCAAACCTTTTTGGTCATTACTGACAAAAGGGGGAGAAGCACATGAGATTGATAGTCTTCAAGCGGGTTCATATGGGCGGGTGCCTTATATTTTGCTTCATGCTTACAACTCTCGTTTTTGCTACATTTGGTTCTTATGAGTTGTAACACTTAAACCAGATGGTCGTCTGCTACTTGTTTGCCACCTTGTTTTGCGAAGATAAATTCCGCATGTGCGACGATAAATTCCGCACTTAGCTCATTCTGCAGACGTCCATTTTCCATTATGCATGTCATTATCTTCATATACTTTCACATGCATAGTGGATTGTCATCATAAGCTGAAGTGGATGTCCACAAGTACAACCTGCCATGTGCATTTGCATTCCAAAAGCAAACTAACTTATATGCATATCTTCAGGGGGAGCCCTTACAACTTATGAAGACAATTCCTTATCCTTTACAATTTCATAGATTATATTCCCCGTTGAAAACTTCAACTAGTTTGTCATCAATCACCAAAAAGGGGGAGATTGTAAGTGCATCTAGTGCCACCCCTAGTTGGCTTTGGAGTATTGACGACAAACCTAATTGAGGGACTAATGTGTTTGTGAGAATTGCAGGATAACACAGGTAGAAGTCCCTCATTGATTCGGTTTTACTACCAGAGATGACCCCTAAAAATGTATGAAGACATTGAAGCCAAAGGTGGTATATGAAGATATTCACATTGAAGACTATGACAAAAGAAGACACGTTATGAAGCCTATGGAGCTCGAAGACTTAGATCTTTCATAGTTCTTTTTCTTTTTGTGTTGAGTCATAGGAACCACCATACTGTTAAGTGGGGTCCAGGAGAACCAGTTAGAATGACTGAAGTGATGCCTAAACCAAAAACCTATGTCTTCGAGTGAAGACAATGAGAGCGAATCTTGTCCAGAGCCGGACAAGTCATCTTTGCTTGTAGCCCAAGTAAAGTTGCCATGTGAGTTTGAAATCTGACCATTGGGACACGTGTCAGTTCCTTAGTGACCCAGGGTCATTTCGGACAAATCAGGTCGGGTTGCCAAGTGGCTATAAATAGCCCACCCCCTACAACCATAAACGGTTGGCTGCTCAGATTTCAGTGCACGGCTTTTGTCGTTTGAGAGCAACCCACCTCGAAGCCTTTGAGAGAAAATTCCTAGCGAGGAGAAAGCCCTAACCACCCAGAGCGAGAGTAAATTGGGCATCACTTAAGTCTTCTTGTCTGAGTGATCTGAAGACTTATTACACTTGAGGACTGTGCATCCTCCAGACGGTTAGGCGTCGCGTTCTGAGCATCCAAGAGACATTGTGGATTGCCAGTGAACGAAGTCTGTGAAGGTTTGGGAGTCTACCTTGAAGACTTACCTGAGTGATTGGGCGAGGACTATGTGACCTTAGCTCAAGGAGAATACGGTGAGGACTTGGTGTCCTGAGCTGCGTGTTCAGGACTGGGTGTCCGGGACTGTGTGTCCTAAGGTTTAAATACCTAGCTGCTCCAACCAGACGTACAGTTGTCACAACAACTGGAACTGGTCCAACACATCATTGTCTTCAATGAGTCACTGGTTTCATCTTCACTTCCTTTTACTTACTGTTACTCATTGTGAAGCCATTGCATGCTTGCTATATCTTTTGTCTTCACAATGTAACTGTATGATTTGTTTGGCTTCATAACTTCTTCCTACCTGATCCTTATTACACTGCAGCTACTTGTCATTGTGCTTTCACTATATTGAATACTTGACCATGGCTTGCCTAGTGTAATCTAACTTCCGCTGCATAGTGATAGGCATATCTCTACTGTTTGTCTTCATAACTTCCATGTTTTGAAGACTTTCATAAAAATCGCCTATTCACCCCCCTCTAGTCGATATAACGCACTTTCAGTTGCAGGGCGGCAAACTCGAAGACCTAGGGGCGGTCAGGCCGACCTACACTACAAAAAAACCACTTCCATGATGATACATGTTTGTCACAGTAGGTCACATTTTCTGTCATGCATTTACATCCATGACGATTTCATGACAGAATCAAGATAGTCATACCTGTGCTGTCGTAGAAGTGTTCCATGACAATACCAAAATGATCATCATGGAAGTGTCCACTTCCATGACGATAATTGGCGCATCATGGAAGTGCTTTTGTCAAGGGTAACTGACACGTGACATCCACCGTAATGGGTCACCGTTAAGCTATCGGGTTTGGGTTTGGATCCGATAACCCATTAACATCCTGGACCAATGGGAATTTTCCACGTGTAAAATTCTCAATGGCTGGAGGAACCACGTGTCAGCTCACCGTTGGGACAGATGTCATCCACTCATTGGACCGGAGGCGCTATGATACGTCGACATGTGGCACGGCCCAACAAAGGCCCATTCCGGTGAAAAGGTTGGCCCATTTGACTTGGTCAAAAGGTAGCGGGCCAGCCCACGAAAGCCTGTTAACGGCATATTCGCGTATAGCCTATTTACAACCCGCTAACTCACGGCCCGTTATGGCCTATCCGAATTAGGCCCAGTAGCGTCATCTGGGGCGTCCAATATGATTCCAGCTCGTTGTAACTTCCGGTCCATGTATGGCCATATATCCCACAAGTATAAGGGATCATTTGTAGCCTCTTTCGATAAGTAAGAGTGTCGAACCCAACGGGGAGTGATTTGGTGATGACGGAGGCGAAGTTGTTGGTGTAGATTTCCTTCACAATGATGGCCGCGACGGTGTTCTGGCGCCACCGGTGGAGAGGGGGAGAGAGCCCCCCTCCTTCTTCTTCTTCCTTGACCTTCCCCCAAGATGGCAGAAGGGTTTCCCCTCTGGTCCATGGCCTCCATGGCTGTGGAGGGGCGAGAGCCCCTCCGAGATTGGATCTCTCTCTCTCTGTTTCCTTCTATTTATGTGCCCCCAGATTCTGGCCTTTCACCATTTCTTAAATTCCAGGAGATCTGTAACTCCGATTGGGCTGAATTTTGGATACGATTTTTATCCGGATATTGGATTTGTTGCGGTGAAAGAAGGGCACAACCCGCCTTACGATGTGGCCAAGAGGGACCAGGGCACGCCTGACCCCCTGGGGCGCGCCCCCTGCCTCGTGGCCCCCTCGGGCATCTCTCGTGTTGATTCTTCTTCCTCCCAAAAATCACATATATTCCAAAAAAATCTCCGTCAGTTTTTATCCCGTTTGGACTCCGTTTGATATGGATTTTCTGTGAAACAAAAAATGCAACAAACAAGAACTGGCACTGGGCACTGGATCAATATGTTAGTCCAAGAAAATCATATAAATTGTTGCCAAAAGTATGTAAAAGTTGTAGATTATTTACATGGAATAATCAAATACGACGGAGATGTATCAGCATCCCCAAGCTTAATTCATGCTCGTCCTCGAGTAGGTAAATGATAAAAAAGATAATTTTTGATGTGGAATGCTACCTAGCATAATCTTGATCATATAATCTAATCATGGCATGAATATTAAGACATGAGTGATTCAAAGCAATAGTCTATCATTTGACATAAAGACAATAATTCTTAAAGCATACTAATAAAGCAATCATGTCTTTCTCAAAATAACATGGCCAAAGAAAGTTATCCCTACAAAATCATATAGTCTGGCCATGCTCCATCTTCATCACACAAAGTATTTCATCATGCGCAACCCCGATGAGAAGCCAAGCAATTTTTTCATACTTTTATTGTTCTCAAGCCTCTTCAACTTTCACGGAGTACATAAGCGTGAGCCATGGATATAGCACTATAGGTGGAATTGAATATGATGGTGGGGGTTGTGTGGAGAAGACAAAAAGGAAGAAAGTCTCACATCGATGCGGCTAATCAATGGCTATGGAGATGCCCATCAATTGATGTCAATGCGAGGAGTAGGGATTGCCATGCAACGGATGCACTAGAGCTATAAGTGTATGAAAGCTCAAACTGAAAAGTAGGTGGGTGTTTGAGGAATCCCATCATCGGAATATACAAGCCAAGTTCTATAATGAAAATCCCCACTAGTATATGAAAGTGATAACTCTATATGAAGAACATGGTGCTACTCTAAAGCACAAGTGTGGTAAAAGGATAGTAGCATTGCCCCTTCTCTCTTTTTCTCTTTTTTGGCTCTCCTTTTTTGGCCTTTCATTTTTTTTCGTCTGGTGTCTCATCCCGACATGTGGGGAATCACAGTCCTCATCATCCTTTCCCCACTTGGACAATGCTCTAATAATGATGATCATCACACCTTTATTTACTTACAACTCAATATTACAACTCGAACTATAACAAAATATGACTATATGAATGCCTCGAACGGTGTAACAGGATGTGTAATGATCTTGCATAGCAAAGATATCACAAAACGTACAAGTCATGGAATATCATGCTAGCAATCCTTCTATCATGCAAAGCAATATGACAATGAATGCTCAAGTCATGTTTATGATGATGATGGAAGTTGCATGGCAATATATCTCAGAATGCCTATGGAAATGCCATGATAGGTAGGTATGGTGGCTGTTTTGCAAAAGATATAAGGAGGCTTATGTGTGATAGAGTGTATCGTATCACGGGGTTTGGATGCATCGGCAAAGATTGCACCGACTCACGAGGTGAGAAAGGGCAATGCATGGTACCGAAGAGGCTAGCAATGATGGAAGGGTGAGATTGCGTATAATCCATGGACTCAACATTAATCAAAAAGAACTGTCATACTTATGGCAAAAATTTATTAGCTATCGAAACAAAGTACTACACACATGCTCCTAGGGGGATAGATTGGTAGGAAAAGACCATCACTCGCCCCCGACCGCCACTCATAAGGACGACAATAAAAAAACAAATCATGCTCTGACTTCGTTACATAACAGTTAAGCATACATGCATGCTACGGGAATCACAAACTTTAACACAAGTATTCTTACCAATCCACAGTTACTCACAAGCATGACTCTAATATCACTATCTTTATATCACAAAACTATTGCAAGGAAACAAACATATCATATTCATTGATTGATAACCCACAAGTATAGGGGATCAATTGTAGCCTCTTTCGATAAGTAAGAGTGTCGAACCCAACGAGTAGCTAAAGGTGGAACAAATAGTCCCTCAAGTTTTATCGACCGCCGATACAACTCTACGCACGCTTGGCGTTCGCTTCATGTAGAACAAGTATAAAACTAGAAGTACTTTATAGGTGTAACGAGATAGGTTTGAAAGAATATACAGAGCACGTAAATAAAAACTAGGGGCTGTTTTAGGTAAAGAAGCAATAAAGTTAGTATAGCGAGTGTGGAAAAGTGGTGGTAGGAGTTGTGAAATTGTCCCTAGGCAATTGACTACTTTCCTAGACCGATGGCAAGTTCTATGTGGGAGGGCCACTGCTAGCATGTCATCCCTGACTTGGAATTCTATGCACTTATGGTTGGAACTATTAGCAAGCATTTTCAACTACTAACGTTCATTAAGGTAAAACCCAACCATAGCATTAAAATATATTTGCCCCCTTCAATCCCGTATGCATCAATTTCTATGCTAGGTTGAAGCTTCTGTCACTCTTGCCCTCCAATACATAGTCCTATCAACATACAACTAACCCTATGGTGTGATCCACGTGTGCGCTCATATGATGGGCACCAAAGGATAGCAACATAACCGCAAGCAAATTAAACCAATCATAGCAATTCACCAATTACCGATAGGACAACGAAAATCTACTCAGACATCATAGGATGGCAACACATCATTGAATAATAATATTAAGCATAAAGCACCATGTTCAAGTAGAGGGTACAGCGGGTTGCGGGAGAGTGGACCGGTGTAGGTAGATGGGGGAAGGTTATGGAGATGTTGGTGAAGATGACGAAGGTGTTGGTGTACATTGCGGTGATGATGATGGCCCCGGCGGCGTTCCGGTGCCACCGGGAGAGAGGGGGAGAGGGCCCCCTTCTTCTTCTTCCTTGACCTACTCCCTAGATGGGAGAAGGGTTTACCCTCTGGTCCATGGCCTCCATGGCGGCGGAGGGGCGAGAGCCCCTCTGAGATTGGATCTGTCTCTCTGTCTCTCTCTGTTTCTGCCCTTTCACCGTTTCTTAAATTCCAGGAGATCCGTAACTCCGATTGGGCTGAATTTTGGATACGATTTTTATCTGGATATTGGATTTGTTGAAGCGAAAGAAGGGCACAAACCGCCTTACGTTGTGGCCACGAGGGCCCAGGGCACGCCTGACCCCCTGGGGCCCGCCCCCCTGCCTCGTGGCCCCCTCGGGCATCTCTCCCGCTGATTCTTCTTCCCAAAAATCACATATATTCCAAAAAAATCTCCGTCAGTTTTTATCCCGTTTGGACTCCGTTTGATATGGATTTTCTGCGAAACAAAAAATGCAACAAACAGGAACTGGCACTAGGCACTGGATCAATATGTTAGTCCAAGAAAATCATATAAATTGTTGCCGAAAGTATGTATAAGTTGTAGAATATTGACATGGAATAATCAAATATGACGGAGACATATCAGCATCCTCAAGCTTAATCCATGCTCGTCCTCGAGTAGGTAAATGATAAAAAATATTATTTTTGATGTGGAATGCTACCTAGCATAATCTTGATCATATAATCTAATCATGGCATGAATATTAAGACATCAGTGATTCAAAGCAATATTCTATCATTTGACATAAAGACAATAATACTTAAATCATACTAATAAAGCAATCATGTCTTTCTCAAAATAACATGGCCAAAGAAAGTTATCCCTACAAAATCATATAGTCTGGCCATGCTCCATCTTCATCACACAAACATTTCATCATGCGCAACCCTGATGACAAGCCAAGCAATTGTTTCATAATTTTATTGTTCTCAAGCCTTTTCAACTTTCACGCAGTACATGAGCGTGAGCCATGGATATAGCACTATAGGTGGAATTGAATATGATGGTGGGGGTTGTGTGGAGAAGAAAAAAAAGCAAGAAAGTCTCACATCGATGCGGCTAATCAATGGCTATGGAGATGCCCATCAATTGATGTCAATGCGAGGAGTAGGGATTGCCATGCAACGGATGCACTAGAGCTATAAGTGTATGAAAGCTCAAACTAAGAAGTAGGTGGGTGTTTGAGGAATCCCATCATCGGAATATACAAGCCAAGTTCTATAATGAAAATCCCCACTAGTATATGAAAGTGATAACTCAAGAGACTCTCTATATGAAGAACATGGTGCTACTCTAAAGCACAAGTGTGGTAAAAGGATAGTAGCATTGCCCCTTCTCTCTTTTTCTCTTTTTTTGGCTTCCTTTTTTGGCCTTTCATTTTTATTTTTATTTTTCGTCTGGTGTCTCATCCCGACTTGTGGGGAATCATAGTCTCCATCATCCTTTCCCCACTGGGACAATGCTCTAATAATTATGATCATCACTCTTTTATTTACTTACGACTCAATATTACAACTCGATACTAGAACCAAATATGACTATATGAATGCCTCTGACGGTGTACCAGGATGTGCAGTGATCTTGCATAGCAAAGATATCATAAAATGGACAAGTCATGGAATATCATGCTAGCTATCTTACTATCATGCAAAGCAATATGAAAATGAATGCTCAAGTCATTTTTATGATGATGATGAAGTTGCATGGCAATATATCTCAGAATGCCTATGGAAATGCCATGATAGGTAGGTATGGTGGCTGTTTTGCAAAAGATATAAGGAGGCTTATGTGTGGTAGAGTGTATCGTATCACGGGGTTTGGATGAATCGGCAAAGATTGCACCGACTCACGAGGTGAGAAAGGGCAATGCATGGTACCGTGTCGGTGTACTAGAGTAGGGGTACCCTTGTACCCCGAACTTGTGCACGGGCAGTCGCAGCGTCCCGCGGCAAGGCCTGCCAGGTCACCGCCAAGATTCCCCGTGGTCCCTCTGAAGACCATTCAAGAACAAAGTACTCAAGACAAGACCCCGGCAAGAGGAGCTTGCCGGGAAGAAGGCAAGACCCCGGCAAGAGGAGCTTGCCGGGAAGGCCATCAGAAGCGTCCCAAGGCCCCGGTAAGAGGCGCTTGCCGGGAAGGCCGTCCTAGGCATTCCAAGGAACTTGCCGCGGCGCGCTACGCGCCCCGACAAGGCCCGGTGAGCGACAAGCTCCCGGAAGCGACAAGTCGACGGCCGCGGCAAGGCACTTGCCGCGGCAAGCCCCCACTCCACGCCCGCGCTCCAGCACATCCACCCACGTGTCACTCCGGGGCCCCTCCCGAGCGCACGTGGCAGGAGGCTGTGCAGCTAGGGGCGTGCGGTGGCACGCAGGCGCTGACAAGACAACCATCGTGGCAAGATGGTGGCGTCCCTAGCGGTCCCTTTCGGTGCTGTCTAGGCGACACAGACGGGCATTTAATGCCCTTGTCCCCTGCCGTCAGGGTTAGGTATGATAACACTGTAGCAGCTAGCTGTGCCTACTACAGTAGCTGTGCCTACCCACGGCACCCTTTCCATTTTTGCCCTTGGCCCTCGTTGCTCTATGTCGATAACCCCTTGAGTATAAAAGGAGGCCCGTGTGCAACGTAGAGGGGGTCGGCCATTTCAAGAGCTCTCGCGAGGTTCAGCAATTCCACACACCCACGCTCGCTCCCGAGCTA
The DNA here is from genome assembly GCF_003073215.2 of Triticum urartu. Lineage (NCBI taxonomy): Eukaryota > Viridiplantae > Streptophyta > Magnoliopsida > Poales > Poaceae > Triticum > Triticum urartu. Next base: position 219,627,385 of record NC_053024.1, on the reverse strand, counting down.
GAAATCAATACCAATCCACAAAGCAGGAGTAGGGTTTTACGCATCCGTGCGGCCCGAACCTGGGTAAATCGCTCGCGTGCTTCGCCTCGATTTACTCCTCGCACGACCAACCGCCCGCTTGCTTCGCCTCGATCTGCTCTTTGCGCAACCTCCGCCCCCCGCCGAACCAAAAGGGACCCGGTCCGCCGGTCCCATAGGTGCCCGTGGATCAGAAACCACCGGCACGAAGAGGCTAGCAATGATGGAAGGGTGAGAGTGTGTATAATCCCTGGACTCAACATTAGTCAAAAACAACTGTCGTACTTATTGCAAAAATTTATTAGCTACCGAAACAAAGTACTACACACATGCTCCTAGGGGGATAGATTGGTAGGAAAAGACCATCACTCGTCCCCGACCGCCACTTATAAGGAAGACAATAAAAAAACAAATCATGCTCCGACTTCATTACATAACCGTTCACCATACATGCATGCTACAGGAATCACAAACTTTAACACAAGTATTCTTACCAATCCACAATTACTCACAAGCATGACTCTAGAATCACTATCTTTATATCGCAAAACTATTTCACGGAATCAAACATATCATATTCAGTGATTGATAACCCACAAGTATAGGGGATCAATTAGCCTCTTTTGATAAGTAAGAGTGTCGAACCCAACGAGGAGCTAAAGGTGGAACAAATATTCCCTCAAGTTTTATCGACTGCCGATACAACTCTACGCACGCTTGACGTTCGCCTTATGTAGAACAAGTATAAAACTAGAAGTACTTTGTAGGTGTAACGAGATAGGTTTGCAAGAATATACAGAGCACGTAAATAAAAAATAGGGGCTGTTTTAGGTAAAGAAGCAATAAAGTTAGTATAGCGAGTGTGGAAAAGTGGTGGTAGGAGTTGCGAAATTGTCCCTAAGCAATTGACTACTTTACTAGACCGATGGCAAGTTTTATGTGGGAGAGGCCACTGCTAGCATGCCATCCCTGACTTGGAATTCTATGCACTTATGATTGGAACTATTAGCAAGCATTCGCAACTACTAACATTCATTAAGGTAAAACTCAACCATAGCATTAAAATATATTGGTCCCCCTTCAATCCCGCATGCATCAATTTCTATGCTAGGTTGAAGCTTCTGTCACTCTTGCCCTCCAATACATAGTCCTATCAACATACAACTAACCCTATGGTGTGATCCACGTGCACACTCATATGATGGGAACCAAAGGACAACAACATAACCACAAGAAAATTAAACCAATCATAGCAATTCACCAATTACCGATAGGACAATGAAAATCTACTCAGACATCATAGGATGGCAACACGCCATTGGATAATAATATGAAGCATAAAGCACCATGTTCAAGTAGAGGGTACAACGTGTTACGGGAGAGTGGACCGGTGTAGATAGATGGGGGAAGGTGATGGAGATGTTGGTGAAGATGACGGAGGTGTTGGTGTAGATTGCGGTGATGATGATGGCCCCGGCGGCGTTCCGGCGCCACCGGGAGAGAGGGGGATAGGGCCCCCCTTCTTCTTCTTCTTCCTTGACCTTCTCCCTAGATGGGAGAATGGTTTACCCTCTGGTCCATGGCCTCCATGGCGGTGGAGGGGCGAGAGCCCCTTTGAGATAGGATCTGTCTCTCTGTCTCTCTCTGTTTCTGCCCGTTCACCGTTTCTTAAATTCCAGGGGATCCATAACTCCGATTGGGCTGAATTTTGGATACGATTTTTATCCGGATATTGGATTTGTTGCGGCGAAAGAAGGGCACCAACCGCCTTACGTTGTGGCCACGAGGGCCCAATGCACGCCTTACCCCCTGGGGCACGCCCCCTGCCTCGTGGCCCCCTCGGGCATCTCTCGCATTGATTCTTCTTCCCAAAAATCACATATATTCCAAAAAATCTCCGTCAGTTTTTATCCTGTTTGGACTCCGTTTGATATGGATTTTCTGCAAAACAAAAAAATGCATCAAACAGGAACTGGCACTAGGCACTGGATCAATATGTTAGTCCCAAAAATAGTATAAAAAGTTGCCAAAAGTATATGAAAGTTGTATAATATTGGCATGGAACAATAAAAAATTATAGATACGACGGAGACGTATCAGTGATCTACATGTTATGTAGGATTTTATGACTAACCATGTGAATGACCAATTCCTGTTGACTCTCTAAATAGATATAAGTGAAGCAAGAGAGTTTAATTATTTCTACAAAAGATATGCCCACGCTCTAACAAATATAATTTAAGCAAAAGAGAATTCTACAAATGGCGGTTTTCTATGTGAGGAGAAATAGGCAATCCAAACTTCAAATGATATAAGTGAAGCACATGAAGCATTCTATAAAGCCATACTCAAAAGATATAAGTGAAGTGCAAAGATCATTCTATAAATCAACCAAGGACTATCTCATACCAGCATGGAGAATAAACGAAAAAGGGGAAATAAAAAGCACACGACACTCCAAGATTTACGCATATCATGTGACGGATAAAAATATAGCTCCAAGTAAAATTACCGATAGTCGTTAGAAGAAAGAGGGGATGCCTTCCGGGGCATCCCCAATCTTAGTTGCTTGGGAGTCCTTGAATATTACCTTGGGGTGCCTCGGGCATCCCCAAGCTTAGGCTCTTGTCACTCCTTATTCCTTCATCCATTGTGATCTCACCCAGAAGTTGAAAACTTCAATCACACAAAGCATAACAAACCCTTGTGAGATCCATTAGTATAATAAAACAAATCATCACTTCAAGTACTGTTGCAAACCCATTCATGTTTTATATTTGCATTGTAGCTATTGTATTATAACTTCTCCATGCCATATACCACCGATAAAATCGATAGTTTCATCAAAACTAGCAAAATAATGCATCAAAAAACAGAATTTGTCTTAAACAGGACAGTCTGTAGCAATCTGAACATCTACCATACTTCTGTAACTCCAAAAATTCTGAAAAATTAGGACAAGATAAAAAAATTGTATAGAAGTACTGTGCAAAAGGTTTCAGAAACATTCGTCGTTCTAGCAAAAACTGAGAATTCAGGCACTACAGCCAAAGTTTCTATTTTTGCACTTCACAAATCAAACAATCCAATCATCCTAAAGGAAAATGTTGGCACATTATTTTTATAATACAATGGATTTATACAAGGTGATAATTATTCTTGTTGAAAATTTTCTGTAATCGAGATTCACAAAGTTTCCATGGGCATGAACAAAATTCAAGGGCGTCCCCCACTGCAACGATGTTCGTCTTTCTCACTTTCACTTCTCTTTTTGAAATTTTTTAGATCCCCCTCTATTTTTTTGTTTTTAAACTTTATAAAAGCACACAACAGAATAAAATGACTCTCTAAACTTCCGAGTTGTCTCCCTGGCAGCGCTTTCTTTAAAGCCATTAAGCTTGGCATATAGTGCTTGAGTAATGGATCCACCTGGATCCCAAGGTATATCAATGCAAATTTTAATTAACAATGATTTTTGATTTAGTAGTGAGCACAAAGTAACATATATCATGCAACATCGAAGTCTAACTCTCTTCATATGCATCGACATGTCATAAAAGAACAATTCATGCACACAAAGTAAAGGCCAATACATAGCATAAACAGTTTCTTGCAATTTTATTGTATTGGAAACATAGAGTGGCGGAGATGTAGTTCCTCTCTCATAATAATTGCAAGTAGGAGCATCAAGCACATGCATATTATATCTATCAAAATCATCATGTGTAGTAGTAAAACGCAACCCATCAATATAATCCTTAATAAGCGCAAACTTCTTCGATAAAGTGCAGTAGGGAGAATTCAAAAAGATAATAGGACTATCATGCATGGGTGCAATAGCAACAATTCCTTTCATAACATAAGGAACTATAGCAAGTTCATCTCCATAAGCATCACTCATATTGGCATCATGGACACAAGCATAGCAAGCATCAATTTCATGAAAAAGGGATATTTTAAACGAATCCAAGGGATCATAGTAATCATCATAGCATTCTTCCTTCAGTAAGCACGAAGGGAAATTAAACAATGTATGATTTGAAGAGTTACTCTCATTAGAAGGTGGGCATGGGTAGCTAATCCGCTCTTCCTGATTTTGTTCTTCGCTCTCCTCCTCATCTTTTTCATCCAATGAGCTCACAGTTTCAGCAATTTCTTCTTCCATAGTTTCCAGCAAAATATTAGTCTCTTCTTGGACAGTGGAGACTTTCTCAATAAATGCATCAATATCGGCATTGTATTCATAATTCTCATAGCAATATTTCAATATAGCAAAATTTCCAGGTCTGTAAACAACATCATCAAGATTTTGACACTTTTCAAGCAAAGATTCAATTTCAGAAGCACCCTTAAAAGCAACAAATGTCGGATCACGGGTTTAGGCAAAACCCTTAAGGTTCGAACACTGGGGTGCGCGCGAAGATTTCCCCCCTATCGATCCACGTCCTAACTTAGCTAAGATCTCACGAACTAACTTGACGTACTCGCAACACAAAGGACACAAGATTTATACTGGTTCGGGCCACCGTTGTGGTGTAATACCCTACTCCATTGTGGTGGTGGTGGTGGATTGCCTCTTGGGCTGAGGATGAACAGTACAAGGGGAAGAACAACCTCCTGAGGTCGAGGTATTCTTGTGCTTGGTTGGTGTGCCGCCAAGGATGTGGTGGCTCCAATATCAGATCTCTCCTCCCCTAGCTACGATGGTGGCTAGTTCTATTTATAGTGGCCTTGGTCCTCTCCTCAAATATTGAGTGGGAAGGGAGCCAACAACGGCCAATTTAAAAGGGGACAACTAGTACAAGCTATCCTGACAAAAGCAGTCTTCACCTGCCAAAGGCTCTGGTGGTGACGCCGTCTTGGGCTCCATGGTGACCTCCGTCCTGCCGTCCTTATGGTCTTGGTCTCGTTGCACCAATATGGAAACCTTTGCTTGATGCCTCGGTACTCCGCGCATGTGCTTGCCCCCTTAGCACCAAAGAGGAAACAAGGACGCTGCGTGCGCTGGCGCCCGCCTGGCGCCCGCCTGGTCTCGATCGTCATGGCTTACGTCACAAGAACCTCGCGAGGTTTGCCTGGCCTTGAACTCTCTGCCCCTCACGAGCCAGCCTGGTGAGGCCTCTCCTAAGGAGGTCTTGTGTCATCCACCTCGCGAGGCTTGGCCCCTCATGAGGGTCTTGATTCCTTGTTGATGAAGATGGGCCGGACAGGCCTGCTAGCAAAGCCACTCTATGGGCCGCATGCAGGCAAGTCTGGGGACCCCTGTTCCCAGAATGCCGATAGTAGCCCCCGGGCCCAAGGCGTGCTCGGGCTTGGCTTCGACGCAAAGCCAAAGGTCAAGTGCGGAGCGCCGCGGGCCCCAATAGCCTGCGGCCTCGGTCGACGCATGGCGGTTGATTGGACGTGGGCGTCTCCGCTTCCCCACGCTGCCTTGATACCCGCCTGGCTAAATGGCCACCGCGGTCTACACGGTTATTCTTCCATCGCTTGCTCCATTCTCCTCCAATTCTTCTGCTTCCCCCAGACCCTGCTCCTCTTTCCAATCTGACCTTAGCTCTGCTTGCCCCATCGCCATGGCGCCGACGCAAGCGGATAAGGGAAAGAAGCCTCTGTCTTCGGCTAATGCGCCCCCGGCCGCCGAGCCCGCAGTAGGCCGATCACTGGTGCTCAACGATGAGGCCATGGGGAAGGTGCGTCCCATGCTCGCATCCAGCTTCAATGAGTGGGGAGAGACGGTGGCTCGGCCTGCATCCCGTGCTCGCATTGACCGGACGGCCACCGAGGTCCCCTTCTTCATCGACGCCCTCTGGGCCGGCTTGGTCCCTCCTTTCTCCGCCTTCCTCAACGCAGTGCTTTCCCATTATCAGATCCACATGCTGCACCTTGATCCCCAATCCGTGACCCTTCTTGCCGTCTTCACCTTCTTTTGCGAGGCCATGGTAGGCATTGCTCCTTCCGTGGCTCTTCTCCGCCACTTCTTCTCGCTGCACCTGATTGATCCTCGGTAGAGCTCCGGATGCCTGAGCTTTCAAGCCATGGCCGCGACGGCCGGCTATGGAATCGACTTCGAGCTTCCACCATCCACGAGCGGGTGTCGGACATGGTGGGTGTTTGTTGACGCTGGAGTGCTCAACCCCCTGCTCTCCTCTCTGTCAGGGCCCGTCATTCCTAACTCCGGTTGGTGCCACCGGAGGCTCGCCGATCCGCGCCTTGTCCCCGTCTAGCTCAGGTTGAGGTGGCACAAAGACCTTGGCATGATTGTGCCTATGGTGGTGAGGGGGTTCGTCCGGCGCCGAATCACTCCGCTTCAGCGCCACTCCCGGCCGATGTGGGCCTTGCTCAGTAGCTAGGACCACATGAGACTTCAGGAGTCTAAGCTCCCCCATGAGGCGCGACAAACGGTGCTTGAGGGCCTGACGGGCGTCCCGTTGCCAGACGACTTGCCGAGGAAGAGTTGTGTTTTGTACCGCTGCTCGAACAAGATGACCTTCGCGGAGTGGATGCCCTCCTTCGACGAGTGCGGGCTGCGCCCAATTGGCCTCGTGAGGCCTCGTGAGAACCCCATCGTCGTGGCACCTCTCCTTGACGCTGGCGTCGAGCTCGCCCCAAGTATTGGTGCAGGGGGGCGTGCATCGCTGGGGGCCGATAGTGAAGGTGCCGAGATGCTGATGCCGCCCAGGGCTCCCGAGGCGTCGACCTCGGGGTCTCGTGACTCTTGCCCTGGGGCGGCGGTTGATGGGGTGATGCAGCCCACGTCTTCCGCGGCCGGGGCTCCTGAGGCCTCGGCAAGTCACTGCGAGGCAGAGCCGGCTAGCTCTCCTCAGCTTGGCGCTTCTGAGGCTGCCCCTCCTAGCACTTCTCCAGCCGCGCCTCCTGTCGGCCTCCATGTCCAGCGCTTCGGCCGGCTTTGCATTGACTTCGAAGAACTCCGCAAGAGAAAGGGGTCCCCGAGCTGCGGCAGCGGCACCTTTAGGCCGTTAAAACGGAGGAAGTATATCGTTGTTGATGAGTAAGTACCTTATCTTGGTGATCTTCTGCGTGTTGCTTTCCTTCCTGACGATTGTCTCCTCAGGACCCCTTCTGCCAAGGCCGCGAAATCTCCTGAGAAGCAGCTCCCTCTCACCCCGTTGCACCCGCCAAGCTCGAGCGTTGCAGGCTCGTGCGCTGCCCACAGCGTGGGGTCAACCATGGGAGTTGGCCCGTCATCAAGGTGCCTTGAGCCTGCGCCTTCGCCGTCTTCTCTTCGCGGCCTTGCTTGGAGCACAGCAAGCATGCGAAGGGCTCCTCCCATGGTCGCGGTCGGCGGCTGGCTGGCTTCGATCCTGGGGTATTCTTCAAGCAACGGGCCCTGTTTAGCTCGGGCCCCTCGTGAGGCCCAGCTGGCGCCTGGGGCAGCGCCAGCCCCCTGCTGAGAGGGGGCGCACCGTGTCAGGCGTCGCCCACTACCCCCGTGGTGGAGGGAGATATGGGTCGTGTGCTTGAGTTCGAGCATGGACGGAGCGTTGTTCGTCATGAGCTCTTCCAAGAGGCGATGGGCGCGATGAACCGACTCGGTGAAGAACTTGTGGGTGTGGACGCACGCCTTGAGGCCGAGGGTCTTCGGTTGGCAGGGTTGCACAAGCTGAAGGTGGCCATCAACCTCGGGCGCCACCAGCGCGAGCTGGATAATGTGAAGGCTGAGGCTTCCCTCGCAACCTCCCGTGAGGCCTACTCCCGAGCTCTGGAAGAGGCTCGGGAAGGCGACCGCCGTCGCGAGGCCGCGAAGAAACGCGCGTGGGAGCTCCAAGCCTGGAGTGCCATCTTGGATCAGTAGGTGGAGGCGCGCAGGGCTGCCCTTGCGTTGTTGAGGGGGACGCCCACCGAGGAGGATGAGATCCGGAAGCGCGAGGAGGTGCTGGCGCTGGAAGCTGTGGAGCGCAGCCTAGAACTCAAATGGCTGGAGACGAGGAAGCGCCAGGTTGCTCACGCAGAGGACGACGTCGGAGTGCGCGAGGTTAGGGCCCGGGAGGAGGTCATCCACCGGGTGGATGAGGCTCGTGCGGATCTCGAGAGAAGGCACGACCTGAAGCTAAAGCTCGTGGAAGCCGGGGCCGCTGGTAGGACTGTGGCCCTCAAGTCCAGGTTGATCGAGGTGGAGCGGCGCAAGGAGGGCGCCGCATCTGCCCTGGCCTCGGCACAGGCTGAGCTGGCTTCCGCCCACGCCGAGCTGCTCTCTCTTCGGTAGCGGGTCGCCGACGCCGAGTCCGTCACGCGGCAGAACAAGGATGAAGTGCTTGAGCGGCAGACGTTGGAGCGTGTGCACGCCCCCATGCTCGAGGACCTCAGGAATAGGGCCAACACTGCCCTGGGCCATATCTGCGATGAGAATGCTCCTCATCCCCATGCGAACGACTACATCAGCCACCTCCGCTTCTTTGGCGATGTGGTGACGCGCCTGCAGTACTGTTCCGAGAGGGCTCGCCAACTTGTTGAAGAGAGGAGTCGCAGCCTGCTTGGGCGCGCGTTCTCCCGCGTCTTTAGCCACCTTCGGAATGTCGATCCCAACTTCAATTTTGACACCGCCATTGCTCCCGTACCGGAAGCCATCCGGGGCGACTTGACGCGATGGGTTGAAGACAATGTGGATGCGCTGGTCAGGGCCTTCGCTACTGACGACGACGGGGTAGTAGTTGCGGCGGACGAAGGCGACGTGGTTGACAACGGCGACGTCGGTGCCGGTGAAGGTGGAGGTGACGCCAACGATGGCGACAACGACGCCAGTGATGCGTCCGAAGACGACATGGGGGACGCGGCGAGTGACATATCCGGCTGATCCCACGTTTCCCTGTTGTTTACCCTGTAAAAACTTGGGCGTGGCCCCAGAAGATTGTAAGAGCATTTTGAGAGGGGGATCCCCTCATGTAAACAAATCGTAGCTTTTATCCTTCTGTGTCAAATTGAGTGCGCGTCTTCACAAGCTTACGTATGCTGGGGCAAGGTTGTTGTTGCGGTTTACCTTAGCCTGGACGAGCCCAAAACCGACTCAAGAGATCGTGGGTTTGTGAGAAGCTCCTGAGGAATTCGTCGACACTCCCGAGGGGGGGGGCGTGATAAGCGAGCGCCAGCCGCGGCTCGACACGTGCGTGGCTCGTGTGCTTCATGCCCAGCCCGGCTCGTGAGGGGCCCACGAGGGGGGAGAGACAGGTGGGAACTCCGAAATAAGGCAAGAACCAGACTGCGAGAACTAGCTCGAACAAGAAAAGGCATCCCCCCGCGTGCATCAAATGAAAATTCAACTTCAACTTAAATCCAAATCCAGAAGGCGGGGTTACAGAAAAGAGATCCAAAGAAAATGTCCGCGTCCGGCGCCTAGTCTAGTCTTCGACGTCTTCTCACCAGCACGGAGCTAAGTGCTACCACTGGGCATGGGAGGGAGCCCTCGAGGCCCGAGGGCGGCTCTCTTGAGGCTCCGAGGCGTGTACAGCCCCACTCATTATTATGTGAGTGTGTCACGGGCGGCGATCTTCACAAGCGTGATCCTTACTTCATATTGCCTGACGAGGGCCCCGCCTTGCGCCACCCCCTACCACTGCTGGGACGATCGGAAACCAGGACGGCCGAACGAGGGCAGGGGGATGCCAGCGGCGCCCTCAGCGACCACGGGTCCTCTGTCGGGGGAAATGTCACCGGCGCCACCCAGGCAGAGGGCCTACCTCCGGGTGTTGCCTTGCTTCGTGCGACGCGGGGAGGGGCCTTGCTCCTGGCCCCTTCCACGCAGCCCCTAGTGAGTCTCTCCTGATGGGGCGGGCATCGCCATGTCGGAACCATCGCTCGACGCCATGACCTGGTTCATCTGTGACTCATGGTTAGTGTAAGCTTATCCCTGAGGGATTAGTGGTACCATGTATCTATTGTCGACGGTGCGGCCGGCGGGGCTCTCTGGCGGCTCCTGGAAGGCTTCATCTCCTAATGCCTCCTCCTCCCATCCTAGACCGAGGAATGAGCCGGGGTCATCCTTCGGCGTCTACTCCTGGTCCATCATTCGGGGCACGTAGGCCTCCGAGGCCGCTGCCCTGAAGACCTCGCCGAAGTGCACCACACTCCACGTCGCTCGGCTCATCACGCTGTCCTTAGGATGGCGGGGCGGTGCTCCGGTGGGGCCGTGTGCGATGACGCTCATGCCCGTGCCCATCCGAGGTGGCTCTGATGCGAGGGGGCGCCCTCCGCCGTGGATTGTGCTGATGTCGACGAAGCCCCCGGTTGCACTTGGGGGTACACGGGCGCGGCGAGGCCCGCCGTGGGATCCTGCCGCTGCCTGGGGCGTGAGTTGGTAGTAGAAGGGCAGTGCTCCCGTGGCCGCCGCGTCCAGGAGCTCGGCGACGCGTTCCAGCAGTTCATCCCGGTCGCGCTCCATCATTTGGCACCGCAGCAGCTCCCATGCCACTGTGAGCGCGGCCCGCATGTTCGCCTACTCCCTCCTGGTGTGCGGCACCATCGCCGCGGAGTGGCTTGTGGCCCTTGCAGCAGCTCGCGTCTGTCGGGGAGTAAGAGAAGAGGGTGAGTGACCATGCCGCCCACGCCCCGCGGTGTTTGGTGCGCGCGCCGCCTAAGGCGCGTGGTTGAGGTCTTCCTGGGCAGGCGGCGCCGCCCGGGCGGGCCAGGCTGCCAAGCGGTTGTCGTCAGCCCTCGGGTTGTCGGACATCGGAACCGTGGAGCGTCGGCGGATCGTCTGGTGGGGAAGAAGCTCCGGTGCACCCCTACCTGGCGCGTCAAATGTCAGATCACGGCTTCCGGCAAAACCCTTAAGGTTCAAACATTGCGGTGCGCGTGAAGATTTCCCCCTATCAATCCACGTCCTAACTTAGCTATGATCTCACAAGCTAACTCGATGAACTCAAAACACAAAGGACACAAGATTTATACTGGTTCTGGCCACCGTTGTGGTGTAATACCCTACTCTAGTGTGGTGGTGGTGGATTGCCTCTTGGGCTGAGGATGAACAGTACAAGGGAAAGAACAGCCTCCTGAGGTTGAGGTGTTCTTGTGCTTGGTGGGTGTGCCGCCAAGGATGTGGTGGCTCCAATCTCCGATCTCTCCTCCCCTAGCTACGGTGGTGGCTAGTTATATTTATAGTGGCTTTGGTCCTCTCCCCAAATATTGAGCGGGAAGGGAGCCAACAATGGCCAATTTTAAAGGGGACAGCTAGTACAAGCTATCCTGACAAAAGCAGTCTTCGCCTGCCAAAGGCTCTGGTGGTGACGCTGTCTTGGGCTCCACGATGACCTCCGTCCTGCCGTCCTTCAGGTCTTGGTACTGTTGCACCAATATGGAAACCTTTGCTTGATGCCTCGGTACTCCACGCATGTGCTTGCCCCCTTAGCACCAAAGAGGAAATAAGGACACTGCGCGCGCTGGCGCCCGTCTGGTCTCGATCATCATGGCTTACGTCACGAGAACCTCGCGAGGTTTGCCTGGCCTTGAACTCTCAGCCCCTCACGAGCCAGCCTGGGGAGGGCTTGTGTCGTCTACCTCGCGAGGCTTGGCCCCTCGCGAGGGTCTTGATTCCTTGTTGATGAAGATGGGCCGTACAGGCCTGCTAGCAAAGCCACGCCATGGGACGCAGGTAGGCAAGTCTGGGGACCCCTGTTCCCAGAACGCTGACAATGAATTCTTCTATTTGTTCCACATCATAGTAATCATTTATACCATTAGAATAAGAAGCCAAGGTTTCATTATCATTAAATTTACATGAAAAGGGAAGGTGTGGAGCCTTCATCCTAGAGAAACAAGTATAATCATATCTCAAGCATAGTTGCCGAGCATACCAATGCAACATATGAATTTGATCCCATAATAGTTTCCCTTTTTGAGTCAAGCGATAATCCCTAAAGTATTCACGCCGATCCAACATGTCTCTCATTATATAATTGAATGGGGTTTTCTCATGATTATTAAAGTAGTGCATAATATCTTTCACATAATGAGCATCGAGGGTTTTAGGAGGTTCCCCATCTCCATGAGTAGCAAGCAAACCTATTTTTTGGTATTTCGTGTTCCATGTCCATAACTAAAGGTAGAGAACAACTTAGAATAGAAAATAAAATCTACTTAGTGATAAAGCAAACAAGCACACACGAGAATATTCACCCCATGCTATTGCTCCCCGACAACGGCACCAGAAAAAGGTCTTGATAACCCACAAGTATAGGGGATCAGTTGTAGCCTCTTTCAATAAATAAGAGTGTCGAACCCAACGAGGAGCTAAAGGTAGAACAAATACTCCCTCAAGTTTTATCGACCACCGATACAACTCTACGCACGCTTAACGTTCGCTTTACCTAGAACAAGTATGAAAGTAGAAGTACTTTGTAGGTGTGATAGGATAGGTCCACAAGATAATAAAGAGCATGTAAATAAAAGCTAGGGCTGTTTAGATAAATAAATAACTAAGTTAGTTTTAGTAGATAGCTTTTTTCACAAGAAAGTTATTTGTCCCTAGGCAATCGATAACCAGATCGGTAATCATTATTGCAATTTTATATGAGGGAGAGGCATAAGCTAACATACTTTCTCTTCTTGGATCATATGCACTTATGATTGGAACTCTAGCAAACATCCATAACTACTATAGATCATTAAGGTAAAACCCAACCATAGCATTAAAGTATCAAGTCCTCTTTATTCCCATACGCCATAACCCACTTATCCGTATTTAGGCTGCTTTCACCCCCGCAACATAGACAATAAGCAAACCATGAACATATTGCAACACCCTACAGTAGGGATCCCTCACGCTTGCGCGACATGGAGAGAAGCATAGGACAGCACCAATAATAAAACATGCAACTCAAACCAATCACGATCATCAATCAACCCATAGGACAAAACAGATCTACTCACACATCATAGGATAGCCATACATCATTGGGAAATAATATATAGCATTGAGCACCATGTTTAAGTAGAGATTACAGCTGAGAGAAGAGGTGTTAGACAGCTGCATAGAGGGGGAGAGAGTTGGTGATGACGGTGGCGAAGTTGTTGGTGTAGATCGTCGTCATGATGATGGCCCCGGCGGCGTTCCGGCGCCACTGGGAGAAGGGGGAGATAGCCCCCCTCCTTGTTCTTCTTCCTTGATCTTCCCCCTAGATGGGAGAAGGGTTTCCCCTCTGGTCTATGGCCTCCATGGCGGTAGAGGGGCGAGAGCCCCTCCGATATTGGATCTCTCTCTCTGTCTCCTTCTATTTCTGCGCTTCGAGATTCTGGCCTTTCACCGTTTCTTAAATTCCCAGAGATCTGTAACTCCGACCGGGCTGAAATTTTAACACGATTTTTATCCGGATATTAGCTTTCTTGCGGCCAAAGAAGGGAACCAACCACCTTACGGGGTGGCCACATGGGCCCAGGGCGCGCCCTACCCCCTGGGGCGCGCTCCCCTACCTTGTGGCCCCCTCAGGCATCGTCTCGCATTGATTCCACTTCCCAAAATCACATATATTCCAAAAAAAATCTCTATAATTTTTTATTGCGTTTGGACTCTGTTCGATATGGATTTTCTGTGAAACAAAAAACATGCAACAAACAAGAACTAGCACTAGGCACTGGATCAATATGTTAGTCCAAGAAAATCATATAAATTGTTTCCAAAAGTATGTAAAAGTTGTAGAATATTGGCATGGAACAATCAAAAGTTATAGATACGACGGAGACGTATCATGGCCCATGGCGTATTTCAGCCCATACGAGGCCCTTTGTAACTCTGGGCCCATTAAATGCCCGAGGTGAAACTGGCCCATAATGAATAGTGTACCGCTTTATACCCATTAACGGCCTATTATTTCGTCGGCCATTTCCAGCCCGTGTTAACTTTCGGCCTTCTAAGGGCCCATTTATTCTTGGGCTCATTTCTAGAATTTAGTTACTTACGGTCCATTACAGACCTATTCCGCTTGTGGGCCAAATACAGCCCGTGGTTACAGTCGGCCGGTTTGTGGCCCGTTAACCTGTTGGGCTGTTTTCATAGCGTCATCAAATACAGCCTATTAACGGCCCATTATGGTCGGACCATAAACAAACGATTTCCTCTCTGGCCCGTTTACGAACCATTTTGCGGACCATTATTGGTTGATGACCCACAAGTGTAGGGGATCTATCGTAGTCCTTTCGATAAGTAAGAGTGTCGAACCCAATGAGGAGCAGAAGGAAATGATAAGCAGTTTGCAGTACGGTATTCTCTGCAAGCACTGAAATTATTGGTAACAGATAGTTTTGTGATAAGGTAATTTGTAACGGGTAACAAGTAATAAAAGTAAATAAGGTGCAGCAAGGTGGCCCAATCCTTTTTGTAGCAAAGGGCAAGCCTGGAAAAACTCTTATATAAAGGAAAGCGCTCCCGAGGACACATGGGAATTATCGTCAAGCTAGTTTTCATCACGTTCATATGATTCGCGTTTGGTACTTTGATAATTTGATATGTGGGCGGACCGGTGCTTGGGTACTTCCCTTCCTTGGAAAAGCATCCCACTTATGATGAACCCCTCTTGCAAGCATCCACAACTACAAAAGAAGTATTAAGGTAAACCTAACCATAGCATGGAACATATGGATCCAAATCAGCCCCTTACAAAGCAACTCATAAACTAGGGTTTAAGCTTCTGTCACTCTAGCAACCCATCATCTACTTATTACTTCCCAATGCCTTCCCCTAGGACCAAACAATGGTGAAGTGTCATGTAGTCGACGTTCACATGACACCACTAGAGGAAAGACAACATACATCTCATCAAAATATCGAACGAATACCAAATTCACATGACTACTTATAGCAAGACTTCTCCCATGTCCTCAGGAACAAACATAACTACTCACAAATCATATTCATGTTCATAATCAGAGGGGTATTAATATGCATAAAGGATCTGAACATATGATCTTCCACCGAATAAACCAACTAGCATCAACTACAAGGAGTAATCAAAACTACTAGCAACCCCCAGGTACCAATCTGAGGCTTTGGGACAAAGATTGGATACAAGAGATGAACTAGGGTTTGAGATGAGATGGTGCTGGTGAAGATGTTGATGGATATTGACCCCCTCCCGATGAGAGGATCGATGGTGATGACGATGGTGATGATTTCCCCCTGCCAGAGGGATGTTTCCCCGGCAGAACAGCTCCGCCGGAGCCCTAGATTGGTTCCGCCAAGGTTCCGCCTCGTGGCGGCAGAGTTTCGTCCCGTAAGTTTGCTTATGATTTTTTCTCGGACGAATGACTTCATATAGCAGAAGATGGGCACCAGAGGCCTGCCGAGGGGCCCATGAGGCAGGGGCACGCCCCCCACCCTCGTGGATGGTGGGTGGCCCCCCTCTAGTGCTTCCTTCGCCCAATATTTTTTATATATTCTGAAAATGACTCCCGTGGAGTTTCAAGACATTTGGAGCTATGCAGAATAGGTCTCTAATATTTGCTCATTTTCCAGCCCAGAATTCCAGCTGCCGGCATTCTCCCTCTTCATGTAAACCTTGTAAAATAAGAGAGAATAGGCATAAGTATTATGACATAATGTGTAATAACCGCCCATAATGCAATAAATATCAATATAAAAGAGAAAAGAGCTTGATGTCTACTACACAACCTTCTTCTTGTAGACGTTGTTGGGCCTCCAAGTGTAGAGGTTTGTAGGACAATAGCAAATTTCCCTCAAGTGGATGACCTAAGGTTTATCAATCCGTAGGAGGCGTAGCATGAAGATGGTCTCTCTCAATCAACCCTGCAACCAAATAACAAAGAGTCTCTTGTGTCCCCAACACACCCAATACAATGGTAAATTGTATAGGTGCACTAGTTCGGCGAAGAGATGGTGATACAAGTGGTATATGGATGGTAGATAAAGGTATTTGTAATCTGAAATTATAAAAACAGCAAGGTAACTAATGATAAAAGTGAGCGTCAACGGTATTGCAATGCATTGAAACAAGGCCTAGGGTTCATACTTTCGCTAGTGTAAGTTCCCTCAACAATACTAACATAACTGGATAACATAACTATCCCTCAACATGCAACAAAGAGTCACTCCAAAGTCACTAATAGCGGAGAACGAACGAAGAGATTATGGTAGGGTACGAAACCACCTCAAAGTTATTCTTTCCAATCAATCCGTTGGGCTATACCTATAAGTGTCACAAACAGCCCTAGAGTTCGTACTAGAATAACACCTTAAGACACAAATCAACCAAAACCCTAATGTCACCTAGATACTCCAATGTCACCTCAAGTATCCGTGGGTATGATTATACGATATGCGTCACACAATCTCAGATTCATCTATTCAACCAACACATAGAACCTCAAAGAGTGCCCCAAAGTTTCTCCTGGAGAATCACAACGAAAACATGTGCCAACCCCTATGCATAGGTTCATGGGCGGAACCCGCAAGTTGATCACCAAAACATACATCAAGTGAATCATGTGGTATCCCATTGTCACCACAGATACGCACGGCAAGACATACATCAAGTGTTCTCAAATCTGTAAAGACTCAATCCGATAAGATAACTTCAAAGGGGAAACTCAATTCATTACAAGAGAGTAGAGGGGGAAGAAACATCATAGGATCCAAATATAATAGCAAAGCTCGTGATACATCAAGATTGTATCACCTCAAGAACACGAGAGAGAGAGAGATCAAACACATAGCTACTGCTACATACCCTCAGCCCCGAGGGAGAACTACTCCCTCCTCGTCATGGAGGGCACCGGGATGATGAAGATGGCCACCGGAGAAGGATTGCCCCCTCCGGCAGGGTGCCGGAACGGGTCTAGATTGGCTTTCGGTGGCTACGGAGGCTTCTGGCGGCGGAACTGCCGATCTATTGTGTTCTCGGATGTTTTAGGGTATATGGAGATATATAGGCGGAAGAAGTACGTCAGGGGGCCACGAGGGGCCCACGAGGGTGGAGGGCGCGCCCAGGGGGTGGGCGCCCCCTGCCTCGTGGCCTCCTCGCAGGTCCCCCGACGTGCACTCCAAGTCTTCTGGGCTTCTTTCCTTCCAAAAAGGAGTTCCATGAAGTTTCAGGTCAAATGGACTCTGTTTGATTTTCCTTTTCTTCGAAACCGTAAAACAGGGTAAAAACAGAAACTGGCACTGGGCTCTGTATTAATAGGTTAGTCCCAAAAATGATATAAAAGTGTATAATAAAGCCCATAAACATTCAAAACAGTAGATAATATAGCATGGAGCAATCAAAAATTATAGATACGTTGGAGACGTATCAGCATCCCCAAGCTTAATTCCTGCTCACCCTCGAGTAGGTAAATGATAAAAGAAATAATTTTTATTGTGGAATGCTAGTTGGCATAATTTCAATGTAATTCTTCTTAATTGTGGTATCAATATTCAGATCCGGAAGATTCAAGACAAAAGTTCATATTGACATAAAAATGATAATACTTCAAGCATACTAACTAAGCAATTATGTCTTATCAAAATAACATGGCCAAAGAAAGTTCATCCCTACAAAATCATATAGTTTAGTCATGTTTCATTTTTGTCACACAAGAATGCTCTCATCATGCACAACCCCGATGACAAGCCAAGCAATTGTTTCATACTTTAGTAATCTCAAACCTATAAACTTTCACGCAGTACGTGAGCGCGAGCCATGGATATAGCACTATGGATGGAATAGAATATAATGAGGGGGGTTATGTGGAGAAGACAAAAAGGAGAAAGTCTCACATCAACGAGGCTAATCAATAGGCTATGGAGATGCCCATCGATTGATGTTAATGCAAGGAGTAGGGATTGCCATGCAACGAACGCACTAGAGCTATAAATGTATGAAAGCTCAACAAAAGAAACTAGTGGGTGTGCATCCAACTTGCTTGCTCACGAAGACCTAGGGCACTTGAGGAGGCCCATTGTTGGAATATACAAGCCAAGTCCTATAATGAAAATTCCCACTAGTATATGAAAGTGATAACTCAAGAGACTCTCTATATGAAGAACATGCTGCTACTTTGAAGCACAAGTGTGGTAAAAGGATAGTAGCATTGCCCCTTTTTATTTTCTTTTTTTTGGGCCTTCTTTTTTTTCTTTGGCCTTTCTTTCCTTTTTTGGACAATGCTCTATTGAATGATGATCATCACACTTCTATTTATTTACAACTCAATGATTACAACTCGATACTGGAACAAAGTATGACTCTATATGAATGCCTCCGGCGGTGTACCGGGATATGCAATGAATCAAGAGTGACATGTATGAAAGAATTATGAACGGTGGCTTTGCCACGAATACTATGTCAACTACATGATCATGCTAAGCAATATGTCAATGATGAATGTGTCATGTATATGATGATGATGGAAGTTGCATGGCAATATATCTCGGAATGGCTATGGAAATGCCATAATAGGTAGGTATGGTGGCTGTTTTGAGGAAGATATAAGGAGGTTTATGTGTGAAAGAGCGTATCATATCACGGGGTTTGGATGCACCGGCGAAGTTTGCACCAACTCTCAATGTGAGAAAGGGCAATGCACGGTACCGAAGAGGCTAGCAATGATGGAAGGGTGAGAGTGCGTATAATCCATGGACTCAACATTAGTCATAAAGAACTCACATACTTATTGCAAAAATCTACAAGCCATCAAAAACCAAAGCACTACGCGCATGCTCCTAGGGGGATAGATTGGTAGGAAAAAACCATCGCTCGTCCCCGACCGCCACTCATAAGGAGGACAATCAAATAACACCTCATGTTTCAAATTTGTTACATAAAGTTTACCATACGTGCATGCAACAGGACTTGCAAGCTTCAACACAAGCATTTCTCAAATTCAAAACTACTCAACTAGCATGACTCTTAATATTATCACCTCCATATCTCAAAACAATCATCAAGCATCAAACTTTTCTTCGTATTCAACACACTCATAAGAATTCTTACAAATCTTGTATGCTTAGCGTATTAGGATTATTTAAGCAAATTACCATGCTTTTAAGACTCTCAAAATAATATAAGTGAAGCATGAGAGTTCATCTATTTCTTCAAAATAAAACCACCACCGTGCTCTAAAAGATATGAGTGAAGTACTACAGCAAATGACAAACTACTCCGAAAGATATAAGTGAAGATCAATGAGTAGTCGAATAATTATGTAACTATGTGAAGACTCTCCCATTTAATAATTTAAGATCTTGATATTTTATTCAAACAGCAAGCAAAGCTAAATAAAATAAAACGACGCTCCAAGCAAAACACATATCATGTGGTGAATAAAAATATAGCTCCAAGTAAAGTTACCGATGAATGAAGACGAAAGAGGGGATGCCTTCCAGAGCATCCCTAAGCTTAGGCTCTTGGTTATCCTTGAATATTATCTTGGGGTGCCTTGGGAATCACCAATCTTAGGCTCTTGCCACTCCTTATTCCATAGTCCAGCAAATCTTTACCCAAAACTTGAAAACTTCACAACACAAAACTTAACAGAAAACTCGTAAGCTCCGTTAGCGAAAGAAAACAAAACACCACTTCAAGGTACTGTAATGAACTCATTATTTATTTATATTGGTGTTAAACCTACTGTATTACAACTTCTCTATGGTTTATAAACTATTTTACTAGCCATAGATTCATCAAAATAAGCAAACAACACAATGAAAACAGAATCTGTCAAAAACAGAATAGTCTGTAGTAATCTGGATGAAACGTATACTTCTGGAACTCATAAAATTCTCTAATAAATTGCTGGACCTGAGGAATTTATCTATTAATCATCTGAAAAAAAGAATTAACTAAATAGCACTCTCCAATAAAAAATGGCAGCGATTCTCGTGAGCGCTAAAGTTTCTGTTTTTTACATCATGATCAACAAGTCTTTCCCCAAGTCTCCCCAAAGGTTCTACTTGGAACAAACACTAATTAAAAGCATAAAACCACATCTAAACAGAGGCTAGATGAATTATTTATTACTAAACAGGAACAAAAAGCAAGGAACTAAAATAAAATTGGGTTGCCTCCCGACAAGCGCTATCGTTTAACGCCCCTAGCTAGGCATGATGATTTCAATGATGCTCACATAAAGGGTAAGAATTGAAACATAAAGAGAGCATCATGAAGAATATGACTATCACATTTAAGTCTAACCTACTTCCTATGCATAGGGATTTTGTGAGCAAACAACTTGTGGGAACAAGAATCAACTTGCATAGGAAGGTAAAACAAGCATAACTTCAAAATTTTAACCACATAGAGAGGAAACTTGATATTATTGCAATTCCTACAAGCATATGTTCCTCCCTCATAATAATTTTCAGTAGCATCATGAATGAATTCAACAATATAACCAGCACCTAAAGCATTCTTTTCATGATCTACAAGCATAGAAATTTTATTACTCTCCACACAAGCAAAATTCTTCTCATGAATAATAGTGGGAGCAAACTCAACAAAATAATTATCATGTGAGGCATAATCCAATTGAAAACTAAAATCATGATGACAAGTTTCATGGATATCAGTATTCTTTATAGCATAGAAGTCATCACAATAATAATCATAGATAGCAACTTTGTTCTCATAATCAATTGGAACCTCTTCCGGAATAGTGGATTCATCACAAAATAAAGTCATGACCTCTCCAAATCCACTTTCATCAATATAATCATCATAAATAGGAGGCATGCTTTCATCATAATAAATTTTCTCATCAAAACTTGGGGGGGGGGCAAAAAATATCATGTTCATCAAACGTAGCATCCCCAAGCTTGTGGCTTTGCATATCATTAGCATCATGGATATTCAAAGAATTCATACTAACAACATTGCAATCATGCTCATCATTCAAAGATTTAGTGCCAAACATTTTAATGCATTCTTCTTCTAACACTTTGGCACAATTTTCCTTTCCATCATACTCACGAAAGATATAAAAAAGATGAAGCGTATGAGGCAAACTCAATTCCATATTTTTGTAGTTTTCTTTTATAAACTAAACTAGTGCTAAAACAAGAAACTAAAAGACTCGATTGCAAGATCTAAAGATATACCTTCAAGCGCTAACCTCCCCGGCAACGGCGCCAGAAAAGAGCTTGATGTCTACTACACAACCTTCTTCTTGTAGACGTTGTTGGGCCTCCAAGTGCAGAGGTTTATAGAACAGTAGCAAATTTCCCTCAAGTGGATGACCTAAGGTTTATCAATCCGTAGGAGGCGTAGGATGAGGATGGTCTCTCTCAAGCAACCCTGCAACCAAATAACAAAGAGTCTCTTGTGTCCCCAACACACCCAATACAATGCTAAATTGTATAGGTGCACTAGTTCGGCGAAGAGATGGTGATACAAGTGGTATATGGATGGTAGATAAAGGTATTTGTAATCTGAAATTATAAAAACAGCAAGGTAACTAATGATAAAAGTGATTGTAAACGGTATTGCAATGCGTTGAAACAAGGCCTAGGGTTCATACTTTCGCTAGTGTAAGTTCCCTCAACAATACTAACATAATAGGATAACATAACTATCCCTCAACATGCAACAAAGAGTCACTCCAAAGTCACTAATAGCGGAGAACGAATGAAGAGATTATGGTAGGGTACGAAACCACGTCAAAGTTATTCTTTCCAATCAATCCGTTGGGCTATTCCTATAAGTGTCACAAACAGCCCTAGAGTTCGTACTAGAATAACACTTTAAGACACAAATCAACCAAAACCCTAATGTCACCTAGATACTCCAATGTCACCTCAAGTATCCGTGGGTATGATTATATGATATGCGTCACACAATCTCAGATTCATCTATTCAACCAACACATAGAACCTCAAAGAGTGCCCCAAAGTTTCTACCGGAGAATCAGGACGAAAACGTGTGCCAATCCCTATGCATAGGTTCATGGGCGGAACCCGCAAATTGATCACCAAAACATACATGAAGTGAATCACGTGGTATCCCATGGTCACCATAGATACGCACGACAAGACATACATCAAGTGTTCTCAAATCTTTAAACACTCAATCCAATAAGATAACTTCAAAGGGGAAACTCAATTCATTACAAGAGAGTAGAGGGGGGAAGAAACATCATAGGATCCAAATATAATAGCAAAGCTCGCGATACATCAAGATCGTATCACCTCAAGAACACGAGAGAGAGAGAGAGATCAAACACATAGCTACTGGTACATACCCTCAGCCCCGAGGGAGAACTACTCCCTTCTCGTAATGGACAGCACCGGGATGATGAAGATGGTCACCGGAGAAGGATTGCCCCCTCCGGCAGGGTGCCGGAACCGGTCTAGATTGGCTTTCGGTGGCTACGGAGGCTTCTAGTGGCGAAACTCCCGATCTATTGTGTTCTCGGATGTTTTTAGGGTATATGGAGATATATAGGCGGAAGAAGTACGTCAGGGGGGCACGAGGGGCCCACGAGGGTGGAGGGCGCGCCCAGGGGGGTGGGCACGCCCCCTGCCTCGTGGCCTCCTCGCAGGTCCCCCGACGTGCACTCCAAGTCTTCTGGGCTTCTTTCCTTCCAAAATTGAGTTCCGTGAAGTTTCAGGTCAATTGGACTCCGTTTGATTTTCCTTTTCTTCGAAACCCTAAAACAGGGTAAAAACATAAACTGGCACTGGGCTCTGGGTTAAAAGGTTAGTCCCAAAAATGATATAGAAGTGTATAATAAAGCCCATAAACATTCAAAACAGTAGATAATATAGCATGGAGCAATCAAAAATTATACATACGTTGGATACGTATCAAAAAGCATGATGCAAAATGGACGTATCAACTCCCCCAAGCTTAGACCTCGCTTGTCCTCAAGTGGAAGTCGATATCAAAAAATATGTCCACATATTTAGAGATAGAGGTGTCGATAAAATAAAATACGGACATGAGGGCATCATGATCATTCTTAGAACAGCAGCATGGATATATATTGTCATATGATTTCTTATGCTAAAGTAACAATTCATTCACGATTTCAAGTGTGAATCAGAAACTTCATTGAAAACTAACAAACTATAATCTCGGTCATTGAAGCAATTGCAATTTATCATAACATCGTAAAGAGTCAATATAAGAGCTTTTCAGCAAGTCCACATACTCAACTATCATTTAGTCTTTCACAATTGCTAAGACTCACGCAATATTCATGGGTATGAAGTTTTAATCGGACACAGAGAAAGATAGGGGCTTATAGTTTTGCCTCCCAACCGTTTACCTCAAGGGTAATGTCAACAATAATAGTTCATGAAAACTCACATCCAATTAGCTATATATATCAGGATCTTTCCAACATGCAGTGTTTGCCAAAGGATAAAATGTAAAAAGGAAAGGTGAAGATCACCATGAATCTTGTATGAAGTATAAGACAAGAATAAAAGATAGGCCCTTAGCAGAGGGAAGTAGAGGTTGTCATGTGCTTTTATGATTGGATGCACAAAATCTTAATGCAAAAGAACGTCACTATATATTGCCACTTGTGATATGGACCTTTATTATGCAGTCTGTCGCTTTTATTTCTTCCACATCACAAGATCGTATAAAGCTTATTCTCTCCGCACTAATAAATCATACATATTTAGAGAGCAATTTTATTTTCTTGCAACAATGACATCTTACTTGAAGGATCTTACTCAATCCATAGGTAGATATGGTGGACTCTCATGGCAAAACTGGGTTTAAGGATATTTGGAAGCACAAGTAGTATCTCTAGTTGGTGCAAAGAATTTGGCTAGCATGAGAGGGAAATGCAAGCTCAACATGTTGGATGATCCATGACAATATAATTTATTTCAGATGTAAGAAAACATAACCCATTATGTTGTCTTCCTTGTCCAACATCAACTTTTTAGCATGTCACATTTTAATGAGTGCTCACAATCATAAAATATGTCCAAGATAGTATATTTATATGTGGAAACCTCTCTTTCTTTATTACTTCCTATTAATTGCAACGATGACCAAAACTATGTTTGTCAACTCTCAACAACTTTTATTCAACATACTCTCTATATGTGAAGTCATTACTCTCCATAAGAGCCATATGATCTCTTTATTTCTTTTTATTCTTTCTCTTCTCTTTTATTTTTATTCCCTCCAGATCATGGCAAAATAACCAGGCCCTTGACTCAACACTAATCTTTATTATATATAGCACACGGACTTGATTACATAGAAGTATCATAAAGCAAAACTCAGAACTAGATCATACTAAAACTTTATTCTACTAGATCAAGATATTACCAAAAGGATCGATCTAAGAAAAACGGTAAAGATAAAAGTGTGATGGTGATACAATACTGGGGCACCTCCCCCAAGCTTGGCAGTTGCCAAGGGGAGTGCCCATACCCGATACTCAGTTCTTCTTTGTTGGTGAAGAAGATGATGGTGATGATGGATAGTCGCACATTGAACGTAGGAGATCCTCCAATTTGCGGATAATACCCTTGAGTGCGATGATATGCTCCTTCAACAAAATATTTTCACTTGTGAGATACTTGTTTTGAATGCGAGCTAACTCAATCATCTTGAAAGATTCAATCTCCGTTGGGGTAAGGAGATTGTGATGATGTTGAAGGATGTTTTCGTCTTCTTCTGCTGGAACTTGATCTCCCATGGCCTTCTTGACCCATCATCCTTTTTGATCTCTGTCGGTGTCAAAACCGGCGGATCTCGGGTAGGGGGTCCCGAACTGTGCGTCTAAGGCGGATGGTAACAGGAGGCAGGGGACACGATGTTTTACCCAGGTTCGGGCCCTCTTGATGGAGGTAAAACCCTACGTCCTGCTCGATTAACATTGATGATATGCGTAGTACAAGAGTAGATCTACCACGAGATCAAGGAGGCTAAACCCTAGAAGCTAGCCTATGGAATGATTGTTGTATATATTGTATATCTATCGACTAGCCTGGCCTCGGTTTATATAATGCACCGGAGGCCTAGGATAACAAGAGTCCTAGCCGAATACGCCGGTGGGGAGAAGTCCTTGTCTTGATCGCCAAGTCTTGTGGAATATTCCTTGTATGCGGTAGCTGTCCGAACTGGCCCATGAGTATACGGCCATGGGGGTCCTCGGCCCAATCTAATAGACCGGGAGATGACGTGGTGAGTACCCCCTAGTCCAGGACACCGTCAGTAGCCCCCTGAACCGGTCTTCAAGTTAGGGACGCTCCTCGATTCTTCCGAACTATTCTTCATCTTCGGTTGCCGGTCTTGAAAACTGGTTCAACAAATCTTCTTTATCTTCGATCTTGAGGATCGCCGAAATGCATTCGACGAGTTTACACGTCGGGTATCCGAGGAGCCCCTTTAAGTTTCCGGCCTTTATCAATGCCTTGTTTATTTTTATGCCACACCTCAGGTTTGAAGTTGTTCCCGGGAGGCAGGGTCCTCTTGCGTCCGAGCTCCAACGCCGGACTGCATTCGAGGTATCTTTTGCAGTCGAGCACCAACGCCGGACCGCTTCCCCGCTCTAGCGCCGGAATGTATCCGAGCTCCAATGCTGGACTATGTATCCGAGCTCCAACGCCGGACTGTATATCCGAGGTGTCATATCACCTTGGTTCAAAAAAGTTGAAGGAGTTTAGCCGAGCTTAATGCCAGAAATGCCCTCTATGGAGCCAGCCACTAGCGCCCGAGCTTTATGCTGGACTGCTTCCGAGGTGGTGCACCACCCCGACTATGGGCCGATTTTTTGTCAATATTTTTTATTGGTGCAATTTATTCTCTGCCGAGATATATAGCCAGTAGCCCTCAAGGTGTGTATTGGTCTAAAACCCGAGATGCACATGAAGGATGACATAAGACCGCTGATCCCAGTAGCCGCTGAGACTCAGGTTGATTTGCAAAATCGGCCCGAGGATCAAGTCCTAGCTCGGCAGAATACTTCAGGACACAAAAGTGGCGTGCTCAGTCCTCAAGACTCAGGTTGGGTGCGGCCGACCAACCTGAGGATCAAAATCTCCTCGGAAACTATATTGCACATAAAATTTTCTGCATTGGACAAGCAATGCAGTAGCCCCCGAGACACTGGTCGGGTGGCAACACCAGATCAGGGGATCGATGTGCCCCTTTAATATTTGTAAATAATAAGCCCGAAGCCCGGTAGTCCCCGAGCCTTAATGCAGGCACGGGTGGCCGAATTAAGGATCAATATCCATAGTAAAATCACAAATTATGTGTAATGACTCTATGTATCCAAGTACTTTACATCATTAATGCTCAGATCCGCATTGTACAAAACTTTGTTGACCGACCATCGGCTTCCACCTCCTTGGCCAGTAGCCGAGGAGTGTTTGTCCTACTTTATAAAGCCTTTATGAGGGCAAAGATTTACGACAAACAAGGCAATTTGGCCACACGGTTTTATAAACAAAGGTACGCAGAGAGATATGTTATATTACTGTTTAACAGAAGAAATGTATTCCAAAGAAAATAGTCCAGCTATCGGTTCCTTTCTTTGGGTTGTCATGCTAAGCATGATCATGAAACCTCAGCTCGAATGTAAGAGCAAAATATCGAGGATTTAGTTTGGGAGGCCAGTTAATAGCCCCCGGTAGTGTTCGGCGAAAGTCGAGGTCAAGCCGTAAACACTTCGGCTAATGTTATGAATGGCCCGTCATAGTCATCGGATCGCTGACCAGTTTACCCTTATTGTGACAGTCAGTTTTCGGCTTTCTCCACTAAGGTGCTTAACCATGTGAACTAGAAGCACAATCACAGTGGTTCTCCCTTTGCATGCCTAGCCGAACAAAACAGAACGTAGGAAGCAAGTGCAGGAGCCGGGCAACCCAACTATTGACCGAAGACACAATTCGAAACCGATGCATATATAGCAATATCTGAGAATGTTTTTGCCGAATTCCTAAAGGTGTCCGGCGTTGCACTGCGAGACTAATGCTGGAAAAGCACAAATAGTTTAAAAGTGCCAAAAAGCTTGGAAAACCAAGAAACGTCAGTAAAAACATGACGTCCGAACAAGATCAAGTGTTTGGTGCCAATCCGAAAATTGGTCTTAGAAAAAAATAAGTGCTTCTGTCGTCCTTTAACATGACACATCCTATCTCAAGACTTCGAGCGGGTCAGCCTACGGCTTCAACCTCCTATCCCGAGGGCGGAGTACTTCTCATTAGGCCAGTTTAGCAAACTAAACTCTAGCGGCTTTGAGAGAGAAATTAGGCTCCCCGGCTAATGACTGCACACTCACGTCGAAAAAAGGAGTGATAAATAATAATAATAAAACTTTGCAACGACTAAGAAGAAGAACACTTATTATAAAATGGATCAAATAAACTTAAGAGCCCCCAAGTGACTTGGGTAGAAGAATGATTGTATGTACCGAAGTACTTATATCATATCTATGTTCAACCGAACTTTAAACGCGTCTTAACCGACCGTCGGCTTCTCCCTCTTCGGTTAAGGACCGAAAAGTGTTATGTACTCCATCGGTCGAGAATATCTATCGTGTTTCCAATAACCAGGCAATCAGGCCATAAGGCTGTAACAGACAAAGCGCGCTCAGGGAACTTATGCTATATTACTGCGAAGAGTAAGAAGCATCTTCGAAGAAAATAGTACCCCCACCGATACCTTTCTTCGGTGCTCATTGTGATTATGAGACTTGTGCAATAGATTTTTTGTACTCATGAGTTCCGTTGTGTGCCGACCATCATTGAATAACTATAAGAGCGCTAGCTTTCGGCTTCACCCAGTCTGAGGTCCGGCTCGGGTGACCCGATCGTGACAATCGCAGAGGTGCTCCCTTTACTCCCTAGCCGAACAATCGGGAACGTAGGGGTAAACACAGGAGCGAGGCAACCCAGCTTGCAAATCGCTTAAGTCAATATGGTGCATATTGTGGCATAATACACGAACAAGGAACGAAGCCGTACAAGTATAATCATATGCAACAGGAAAAGCTTCATAAAGGAAGCCCCCAAGTAAATGGGGTATTTGAATTTATGCGTCACAAACAAAGTTTGGACAAGGAAATTTTTTACAAGCAACTTTTTTCCAAAAAAGTATAATGCTTGGTCGAACCGAGCACAAGTTAGAAATTAAAGCTTTGAGCATGAAAGCGACTTAGCTGGTTAATGTGTTCGGTATTGATGACGCGGTCCGAGCTTGATGCGGGGAAAGGTTCCATCCCTCAAGCCGGTCCCGAGGTGGCGGAGCGGAGAGCTTAACACGCCGAAGTGGTGACATAGCACGATCAATGCAGACCGGCAGAGTGACGCCGAAGTCCCCGGATCATTTTCCTGTGCACAAAAAATAGTGCAAACCGGAGATAATAGTAATAATGATAATTAAAAAAATCGTTGCATAATAAATAATTTATGCAAAGTGAGTAATAAAAGAAATATGGCCTGGCGCCGAAGTCAATGTCAATGCAGGGCGTCGGCGTGATGCGGTAAAGGCGTGGCAAAGCCTGAATTCGCAGGTCGGTCCGAGCTCCGAGTGCGGCGTTCGCCGGACTATGTACGGAAACTGACCGAACCACCATGCAACTGTCGTTAATGCGGCCACCATTTGATAGACCTGTGTACATATGACGGACAAACCAGAGTAATAATTCCTTGGGAAAAATGAACCCAAACAAGCAAAAAATACTGGGATTAATAGCACCTGGTTTATTTGTTGTAGCAATCCGAAGGAAGGTGATTCCTAAAATTGGGACCCGCTCCGCACACCCATTGCCTGATGGGCGATAAAACAACGGCATGGCAATGCTGGTAAAGGTTGATTCGCCGAGGCAAAGCCCTCGGCCCAGCTAACATGACGGAGCTGGTCGGCTAGTGACGCCGAAGTGTCCGGAGTAGGTTGATGAAGAGATGGCGAAGCCCCCGGTCCAGCCGAGATGTCGAAGCCTCGATGTCAGCCGATGAGTCGAAGTAGGTCGGCGTGATGGACACTAGCTTGAAGAAGCAGTGGTGCGGCCCTGTCGATGCAGGTCGTGACGTGGTCGATGCCGGCTTGATGAAGCGACCGTGCGGCGATGCCGGTATGCCCGCTCCGTGTAATCCGTGGGGCGGCGATGTTGGTGATGATTTATCCTTCGCGATGCCGGGCTCTTGTTCGGCTTGCCAAGATGATGATCCGAAGAAGTTGAGCTCGGCTCAACAAAGTGACGCCGTGTCTAGCGCAGGTCGGCAGCCGTGGAGTAATATTGCCGGACTGGTTTGACACCAGCATGATGTTGAAGATCATGTTCAAAAGATCTTACAGTTAGTGGGACGTGTTCGGGAACAAAACACAATACCCCATACAAAACTTCCTTCAAAAGGGATGTCTGAAATCATGTTCATAAAAAAGATGAACTTGGGTCGGATTTGTTTTCGCGCAGAAAACAGATCCAAAAAGTGATGCACTAATCGGAAGGTTCCCGGAGTTTGGACGGTCGGATCGAGCCAAAATTTTGAGAGGTGGTAGATATAGGAATTCCGCAGCCGATCAATGGTTGGATCTTCCAAAGGACGTCCGAGCTAGAAGCTGGACACCACGCCCTAAACTCATCCAAATTCCCGTCCAGATTTGACAGGGCTCCGGTATATCGTGGAAGCGATCGTCAAAGCGATACTCGAGGAGGTGGTGGTGGCAGATACGAGTTCGCTGTCCAGAAAAACAGCACGGTCGCTTGAGGGCAATGTTGACGTTGAGCCCCCGAGCTCCATAGATGATTCCTCCGTGATCTTGATAGAGATCGGAGTTGATGTTTGATGAAGGCCCTCGTCCGGACATGGTGATTCGAACACGGGGTGCAATTCTTGGTCGAACCAAGGTGACCAGTCGAGCTGGTGACGACGATGCCGAAGTCGCAGTTGATCTGCAGGCGAGCCATCGATCCTTTTGTCGATCACACAGCGAAACTCTCAATGAAAGCACCAATGTCGGTGTCAAAACCGGCGGATCTCGGCTAGGGGGTCCCGGACTGTGCGTCTAAGGCGGATGGTAACAGGAGGCAGGGGACACGATGTTTTACCCAGGTTCGGGCCCTCTTGATGGAGGAAAAACCCTACGTCCTGCTCGATTAATATTGATGATATGGGTAGTACAAGAGTAGATCCACCACAAGATCAAGGAGGCTAAACCCTAGAAGCTAGCCTATGATATGATTGTTGTATATATTGTATATCTATCGAGTAGCCTGGCCTCGGTTTATATAATGCACCGGAGGCCTAGGATAACAAGAGTCCTAGCCGAATACGCCGGTGGGGAGAAGTCCTTGTCTTGATCGCCAAGTCTTGTGGAATATTCCTTGTATGCGGCAACTGTCCGAACTGGCCCATGAGTATACGGCCATGGGGGTCCTCGGCCCAACCTAATAGACCGGGAGATGACGTGGTGAGTACCCCCTAGTCCAGGACACCGTCAATCTCCGTGGGTTCTTCTCTCTTCAGCTCTATCTTCATTAGCCAAGCATCTTTTCCGTCATTGTTGGAGGAGGGAGACGACATGATCCCTGGCCTTGACAACCCTGGTAGAAAATAGCTCGAAACAAAAACAGAGGATATTTGCGTGGTACGGTGGTCAAAACCTTCGGGACATTATATAATGAATTTTTACCGACCAAAAGAAGTATCGTGCAAGAAAACGGAGTTCGGAGAGCACACGAGGTGCCCACGAGGCAGGGGGTGCGCCCAGGGGGGTAGGGCGCGCCCTCCACCCTCGTGGATGCCTCGTGTCCTTTCCGGACTGCTTCTTATTTTCCTATTTTCTTAAGTATTCCAAAATGGAGAAAAATTGCTATTAGAACTGATTTGGAGTCGGTTTACTTACCATACCACATACCTATTCC
The DNA here is from genome assembly GCF_003073215.2 of Triticum urartu. Lineage (NCBI taxonomy): Eukaryota > Viridiplantae > Streptophyta > Magnoliopsida > Poales > Poaceae > Triticum > Triticum urartu. The sequence continues at coordinate 219,596,593 of NC_053024.1, read as the reverse complement.
TTTTTAGAGTCCGAAACGTTCTGAAAAGTGTCCCTTATGTATTCCTCCGGGGTTACGGTTTCAATAACATTAGTTTCAACATTTATGGGATTACCTGAGATATAATGTTTGATTCTTTGGCCGTTCACCACCCTTGGATTCGTGCCTTCAAAGTTGTTGATTTTTATGGCACCGGAACGATAGACCTCCTCAATGATGTAAGGACCTTCCCATTTAGAGAGGAGTTTTCCTGCAAAAAATCTTAAACGAGAGTTGTATAACAATACATAATCACCTACATTAAACTCATGTTTTGTATCCTTTTGTCATGCCATCTTTTAACTTTTTCTTTAAACAGTTTGGCATTCTCATAGGCCTGGGTTCTCCATTCATCAAGTGAGCTAATGTCAAAAAACCTCTTCTCACCAGCAAGTTTGAAATCATAATTGAGCTCTTTAATGGCCCAATATACCTTATGTTCTAGTTCGAGAGGTAAGTGACAAGCTTTACCATAAACCATTTTATACGGAGACATACCCATAGGATTTTTATATGCAGTTCTATAAGCCCATAATGCATCATCAAGTTTCTTTGACCAATTCTTTCTAGATCTATTAACAGTCTTTTGCAAAATTAACTTAAGCTCTCTATTACTAAGTTATACTTGACCACTAGACTGTGGATGATATGGAGATGCAATTCTATGATTAACATTGTACTTAGCAAGCATTTTACGAAAAGCACCATGAATAAAGTGTGAACCACCATCATTCATTAAGTATCTAGGGACTCCAAACCTCGGAAAAATAACTTCTTTAAGCATCTTAATATAGGTGTTATGATCAGCACTACTAGTTGGAATAGCTTCTACCAACTTAGTAACATAATCAACAGTAACTAAAATATGTGTAGACCAATTAGAGGAAGGAAACGGTCCCATATAATCAAAGCCCCAAACATCAAATGGTTCAATAACAAGTGAATAATTCATCACAAGACAAGACAAACTTACGGGCATCCTTGAAGAGAGTAGGCCAATAAAAATCGGATTGCAGTACCTTATGTGCAGTTCTATCTCCAGCATGGTGTCCTCTATAAGCCTCAGAGTGACACTCTCGTAGGATCTGTTCCTGTTCATGCTCAGGTACACAACATCTAATAACACCATCTTCTCCTTCTTTATAAAGGTGTGGGTCATCCCAAAAGTAATGTCTTAAATCATAGAAAAACTTTTTCTTTTGCTGGTATGTGAAACTAGGTGGTATAAATTTAGCAACTATGTAATTAACATAATCAGCATACCATGGAGCAGTACGAGAAGCATTTATGATAGCTAGTTATTCATTAGGAAAGCTATCATCAATAGGTAGTGGGTCATCAAGAACATTCTCTAACCTAGACAAGTTGTCTGCAACGGGGTACTCAGCTCCCTTTCTATCAATAATATGCAAATCAAATTGTTATAGCAAGAGAACCCATCTAATAAGTCTAGGTTTAGCATCTTTCTTTTCCATAAGATATTTAATAGCAGCATGATCAGTGTGAACAGTTATTTTAGAATCAACAATATAAGGTCTGAACTTATCACAAGCAAATACAACTGCTAAAAATTCTTTTTCAGTAGTAGCATAATTTTTTGGGCACTGTCTAGAGTTTTACTAGCATATTGGATAAAATTTAATTTCTTATCAACTCTTTGTCCTAGAACAGCACCTACACCATAATCACTAGCATCACACATAATTTCAAAGGGTAAATTTCAATCAGGAGGCTGAACAATAGGTGCAGAAATCAAAGCTTTCTTATGTATTTCAAATGCTTCTACACAATCATCATCAAAGACAAAAGGAACATCTTTTTGTAAGAGATTAGTCAGAGGCCTAGAAATTTTAGAGAAGTCCTTAATGAACCTCCTATAAAAACCGGCATGACCAAGGAAACTTCTTATACCTTTAATGTCCTTAGGACACGGCATCTTTTCAATAGCATCAACTTTAGCTTTATCAACTCCAATACCTCTTTCGGAAATTTTATGCCCCAAGACAATACCTTCATTAACCATAAAGTGGAACTTCTCCCAATTTAAGACAAGATTAGTTTCTTCACATCTCTGCAAAACTTGATCAAGGTTGCTTAAGAAATCATCAAAAGAAGTTCCATATACAGAAAAAATATCCATGAACACCTCAACAATCTTTTTACAAAAGTCAGAGAATATAGCAGTCATACATCTTTGAAAGGTAGTAGGTGCATTGCATAAACCAAAAGGCATACATCTATAAGCAAAGGTACCGAAAGGGCAAGTGAAAGTTGTCTTTTCTTGATCCTCTTTTGACACAGGTATTTGAGAGAAACCAGAATAACCATCTAGAAAGCAAAAATGTGTATGTTTGGATAATCTTTCTAGCATTTGATCAATAAAAGGTAGAGGGTAATGATCCTTTTTAGTAGCTTTATTTAATTTGCGGAAATAAATTACCATTCTATAACCTGTAACAATTCTTTATGGGATCAATTCATCTTTATCATTAGGAACAATAGTAATACCTCCATTCTTAGGGACATAATGCACTGGACTTACCCACTGACTATCAGCAACAGGATAAATTATACCTGCCTCCAGATGTTTTAGTATTTCTTTTCTTACCACTTCTTTCATCTTAGGATTTAACCGTTGTTGGTGATCAACAACCGGTTCGCGCCTTTCTCACATTTTATTTTGTGCTGGCATAGAGTGGGACTAATGACCTTAAGATCATCAAGAGTATATCCAATAGCAGCACGGTGCTTCTTCAGAGTTTTCAATAATTTCTTTTCTTCATGCTCTGAAAGGTTAGCACTAATAATAACAGGATATATCTCTTTCTCATCAAGATAAGCATATTTAAGAGTATCAGGCAAAGGTTTAAGCTCAAACACGGGATCACCCTTGGGTGGAGGAGGATCCCCTAGAATTTCAACAGGGAAGTTGTGTTTCAAAATAGGTCCCTGTTTAAAGAATACTTCATCTATTTCCCTTCTTTCATTCATAAACAAATCATTTTCATGGTCGGGCAAATATTGTTCTGAAGGATCATTAGGAGTCACGGCAATAGAAGCAAGACCAATAATTTCATCTTTACTAGGCAATTCTTTATCATGAGGTTGTCTACGAAATTTAGCAAAATTAAACTCATGAGACATATCCCCCAAACCAATAGTAACTACATCCTTTTTGCAGTCTATCTTAGCATTAACAGTATTCAAGAAGGGTCTACCAAATATAATGGGACAAAAGTTATCTTGTGGGGAACCAAGAACAAGAAAATCAGCAGGATATTTAACTTTCCCACACAAGACTTCAACATCTCTAACAATCCCAACTGGTTAAATAGTGTCTCTATTGGCAAGCTTAATTGTAACATCAATTTCCTCTATCTCAGCAGATGCAATATCATGCATAATTCTCTTTGTATAAGGAATGAGGTATTGCACTTGCACTAGCACCCATATCACATAAGCCATGATAGCAATGATCTCCTATTTTAACAGAAATAATAGACATGCCTACAATAGGTCTATGTTTATTTTTAGTATCAGGTCTAGCAATTCTAGCAGCTTCATCACAGAAGTAAATAACATGCCCATCAATATTATCGGCCAAGATATCTTTAACCATAGCAATACTAGGTTCAACTTTAATTTGATCAGGGGGTGTAGGTGTTCTAGTATTACTCTTACGAACCACATTTGAAGCTTTAGCATGATCCCTTATTCTAACAAGGAAAGGTGGTTTCTCAATATAAGCAGTAGGAACAACAGGATCTACATTATAAGTGATAGTCTTTTCTTCAACTTTAATAGGTTCAACTACTTTTACTTCAATGGGAGGATCATATTTAAACCACTTCTCCTTAGGGAGATCAACATGAGTAGCAATGATTCACAGAAAGAAGCTACTATCTCAGAGTCAAGTCCATATTTAGTGCTAAATTCATGAAAGGCATCGATATCCATAAAAGATTTAACACAATCAAACTTTGGGGTTATACCTGACCCCTTACCTTCGCCGGATCCCAATCTTCAGAGTTGCGTTTAATTCTCTCCAATAAATCCCATTTGAATTCAATAGACTTCATCATAAAAGAACCAGTACAAGAAGTATCGAGCATGGAGCGATTATTGAGAGAAACTCGAGCATAAAAGTTTTGAATAATAATTTCTCTTGAGAGATCATGATTGGGGCATGAATCTAACATTGACTTAAGCCTCCCCAAGCTTGAGCAATGCTTTCTCCTTCACGAGGCCAAAAATTATATATATAATTACGATCACGATGAACAAGATGCATAGGATAAAACTTCTGATGAAATTCCAATTTCAATCGGTTGTAGTTCCATGATCCCATATCATCACATAGCCTAAACCATGTCAATGCCTTTCCCTTCAAAGATAAAGGGAAGACCTTCTTCTTGATAACATCCTCGGGCATACCTGCAAGCTTAAATAATCCACAAACTTCATCCACATAGATTAGGTGCAAATCGGGATGTAATGTTCCATCACGTATGAAAGGATTAGCTAGCAGTTTCTCTATCATACCCGAAGGAATTTCAAAGTAAACATTTTCAGTAGGCTCAGTAGGTTGAGGAGCAACTCTTTGCTCTACTGGTCGGGGTGAAGATACCCCGAACAAGCCCCTCAAAGGATTATGTTCCATAGTAACAAGTGACAGCAAATTTCAGCACACTATATAAAATTTTCCTTACCAAATTTCACCTACCAAAGGCGCTTCACTCCCCGGCAACGGCGCCAGAAAAGAGTCTTGATGACCCACAAGTGTAGGGGATCTATCATAGTCCTTTCGATAAGTAAGAGTGTCTAACCCAACGAGGGGCAGAAGGAAATGATAAGCAGTTTTCAGTAAGGTATTCTCTGCAAGCACTAAAATTATCGGTAACAGATAGTTTTGTGATAAGGTAATTTGTAACGGGGTAACAAGCAATAAAAGTAAATAAGGTGCAGCAAGGTGGCCCAATCCTTTTTGTAGCAAAGGACAAGCCTGGGCAAACTCTTATATAAAAGAAGGCGCTCCTGAGGACACATGGGAATTATCGCCAAGCTAGTTTTCATCACGTTCATATGATTCGCGTTCGGTACTTTGATAATTTGATATGTGGGTGGACCCGTGCTTGGGTACTGCCCTTCCTTGGACAAGCATCCCACTTATGATTAACCCTCTTGCAAGCATCTGCAACTACAAAAGAAGTATTAAGGTAAACCTAACCATAGCATGAAACATATGGATCCAAATCAGCCCCTTACGAAGCAACTCATAAACTAGGGTCTAAGCTTTTGTCACTCTAGAAACCCATCATCTACTTATTACATCCCAATGCCTTCCCCTAGGCCCAAACAATGGTGAAGTGTCATGTAGTCGACGTTCACATGGCACCACTAGAGGAAAGACAACATACATCTCATCAAAAAATCGAACGAATACCAAATTCACATGACTACTTACAGCAAGACTTCTCCAATGTCCTCAGGAACAAACGTAACTACTCACAAATCATATTCATGTTCATAATCAGAGGGGTATTAATATGCATAAAGGATCTGAACATATGATCTTCCACCAAATAAAACAACTAGCATCGACTACAATGAGTAATCAACACTACTAGCAACCCACAGGTACCAATCTGAGGTTTTGAGACAAAGATTGGATACAAGAGATGAACTAGGGTTTGAGATGAGATGGTGCTGGTGAAGATGTTGATGGAGATTGACCCCCTCCCGATGAGAGGATCGATGGTGGTGATGATGGTGATGATTTCCCCCTCCCGGAGGGATGTTTCCCCGGAAGAACAGGTCCGCCGAAGCCCTAGATTGGTTCCGCCAAGGTTCCTCCTCGTGGCGGCGGAGTTTCATCCCGTAAGCTTGCTTATGATTTTTCTCTCGGGCGGAAGACTTCATATAGCAGAAGATGGGCACCAGAGGCCTGCCAGGGGTCCCACGAGGCAGGGGGTGCGCCCCCACCCTCGTGGATGGTGGGTGGCCCCCCTCTGGTGCTTCCTTCGTCCAATATTTTTTATATGTTCTGAAAATGACTCCCGTGGAGTTTCAGGACTTTTGGAGCTGTGCAGAATAGGTCTCTAATATTTGCTCCTTTTCTAGCCTAGAATTCCAGCTGCCGGTATTCTCCCTCTTCATGTAAACCTTGTAAAATAAGAGAGAATAGTCATAAGTATTGTGACATAATCTGTAATGTCAGCCCATAATGCAATAAATATCGATATAAAAGCATGATGCAAAATGGACGTATCATTGGTCCATGAATAGTATGTCCCATGTTTGGCCAAACGATTATACGGCCCATAGAAGGCCCATTCATTATACGACCCATAGAAGGCCCATGGATCCTACAACCCTTAGAAGGCCAATGGATCTTATGGCCCGTAGGAGGCCCATGGTCACTACACCAGGTAGCAGAACCATGGTTACAATGGTCTATATGTTGCCATGGTTATTGTGGCCTAGTTATAAAAATAGGTTATTGTGGCCACTAGAAAAACGCGGAAAAAGAACTGCAGTGACTATAAGCAAACAACTAAACAAGACAATAAGGAAATAAATAATCAAGCAACTAACGCTAGGCTATTACAGCTATTACACATATTACATCCATTGGGCATCAAAGTTCGCCACCAGTGCAAATATAGAGAACAAAGTAGCATATTACATACACTGGCCGTCTAAATTGGCCACCAGTGCAAATAAACGCGGCAGCAAAACAAGTCCATAGCTGAAAAACCTTCAGAAGAGCTCAAGAAATGTTATCCTGGGTATCCACCATGTTGGTAATAAGCTTAGCAAGCATATTAGCTTTATCGTGTTTGGCGCTAAAATCATCCAACGCTTGCTATTGCACCAGAAAGTATGCATCTAAATTCTCCAGGGACTTCCGCAGTCCTTCAGCTTCTTGTCACAGCGCAGTTGATCGATGTCGTTTAGCTTGTAGTTGAGACTCAAGAAACCGAACCGATTCAGACAGTGAGTTCGAACAGCTTGTGCCAGCGGTAGTGGCCAATAACTCGACCACTAAACCAATACAGGACTTTGGGGTTGTCTCGCTGTCTTCAAGATAGTTTTCCTTAGATGTGTTTATCAGCTGTGTTGGAGACTGATACGTCCATTTTGCATCATGCTTTTATATCGATATTTATTGCATTATGGGCTGTTATTACACATTATATCACAATACTTATGCATGTTCTCTTATTTTATAAGGTTTACATGAAGAGGGAGAATGCCGGCAGCTGGAATTCTGGACTGGAAAAGGAGCAAATATTAGAGACCTATTCTGGGCAAGTCCAAAAGTCCTGAAACTTCATGGAGAATGTTTTTGGAATATATAAAAAATATTGGGTGACGAAAGTACCAGAGGGGGGCCACTAGCCAGCCACGACGGTGGAGGTGTGCCCTACCCCCCCCCCCCCCGGGCGTGCCCCCAGACCTTGTGGGGGCCCTGGCAGGCCTCCGGTGCCCATCTTTGGCTATTTGGTGTGTTTTGACCTGGAAAAAATCAGAAGGAAGCTTTCGGGATGAAGCGCCGCCGTCTCGAGGCGGAACTTGGGCAGAACCAATCTAGGGCTCCGGCGGAGCTGTTCTGCCGGGGAAACATCCCTCCGGGCGGGGGAAATTGTTGCCATCGTCATCACCATAGATCCTCTCATTGGGAGGGGGTCAATCTCAATCAACATCTTCACCAGCACCATCTCCTCTCTAAACCCTAGTCCATCTCTTATATTCGATCTTGGTCCCAAAACCTCAGATTGGTACCTGTGGGCTGCTAGTAGTGTTGATTACTCGTAGTTGATGCTAGTTGGTTTATTCGGTGGAAGATTATATTTTCAGATCCTTAATGATAATTAATACTCCTCTGATCTTGATCATAAATATGTTTTGTGAGTAGTTACGTTTGTTCCTGAGAACATGGCAGAAGTCTTGTTATAAGTAATCATGTTAATTTGGTATTTGTTCGATATTTTGATGAGATGTATGTTGTCTCCTCTAGTGGTGTTATGTGTCGACTACATGACACTTCACCATTATTTGGGCCTAGGGGAAGGCACTGGGAAGTAATAAGCAGACGATGGGTTGCTTGTAACATCCCAAATTTTCAATTTCGAATGTTATACACTAGATCATCATTGCATATCATATTTTATTGCATTTTGGTTGATCCTAGAAAGTTCTACGCAACTCAAGGACCCTCGGAGAGAGTTGGGGATTTCGTTATTTTCATATTTGAGTTTTTCTCAAATTTTGAAAATAGGATCATTTGATTTTATTTATTTTATCTTCAATTAACTCTATTACAAAAATATGAGAGAGGGAATAAAATGACTTTCCCAAAATAAAGAAAATACTGAGGATTTAATAAAAAATCAAATAGGATTTTATTTTGGTTTTATTTGCTATTTTATTTGAACTTCGGAAAAATGCGTGTTTTTCAAAATTGCATTTAGGCCCCAAATAAATGTTCATCCTGTGCGGCTTGATTTTAGAAGCCAGGGAAATTTATTTCGGGATTTTTGGAGTCCATTTAGTATTCCTTTTGTTTTTTATGAGCGTAATTATTTAAAAAAAAGTCCAAACCGACTTTGGGCCATACCCAGCTGGGACTCCGCCTGGCCGGGCCTTCAAATAATGCCGCCCGAGGCCGAGCTAGCCCAAGCCGCCCCGCCCCAAACCCTAACCCTAGCGCCGCTGCCGCCCACGCCGCCGCCCGCCGGACCGCCGCCGCGCCGCCTCGCCGGACCGCCGGATCCGCCGCCGCCGGAGGTAGATCTCGCCACCGGTTTTTTTTAGAAAACCGATCGGTTTTCCGTCGGTTTGTTCGGTTTTTTTAGTTTCGTTTTTTTAAATAGATCGGTTTTTCCGGTTTATTTAATTAGCGAGTGTTCGTCCGTTTGTTCGTTTTAACGAACGCGTTCATCGTTTAGGTCCAGATAACGAACGTTCGTTCATTAATCTGTTCGTCATTTTTCTTTTTCTCGGATTAAATCCGCGATTTTTCTGATCGCGATTCCTGATCCGTTTTTCGTTCTAGTCTAACTTTTCGCTCATTTATCGGAATCAGGCGATTCAAGCGCCTGGAGTTTCGTCTCGAAACCCTCTTTCCGTTTAACCAACTCAAACAAGTTTTTGCCACTGTAAAAATTTCCCTAGATCCAGAATAGTAAATGAAGCTTGTTTCTTTTGTCGTTTGTCTTTCGTTGTTTCGTTCGATTTGATTCTTTTTGCCAGCCGGAGTTCTTAAGTTGAACTTTCTGGTTAGATCTCTTATTAGAGATTTACCTGTGCATTAGTTGAGTACTTATTGTATGCTTGTTCGTTTGCGATAGAGTACCCGGAGTGCGCCGCTTGCTACTTCGAATCGCTAGGTTTTGTGGATCATCAGCAAGGCAAGTAACACTTTGATCATACTTCCAATTACCCAGTTTTATTGCATTAGATCAATCCTCACACATTTCATGATTAGGATCTAATAAAATTGTGGGTTTGGGAAGTAGTTGAGGTAGTACCTATTACCTGTTATTATCAAACCTTTGGGAGTTACTTCTACGTTTGCTTATTATGCCATGCTATGCTAGTAGACGTGGATTGGGTGAGTGAAATCCATGATAGATGTGAGATTGTTAAATTAAAGGTTTATCTAAGGTGGCAACTTAAATACACATCTGGGTGGATTGAGGCACCTGGGTATTCCAGCGATTGCCTGTTTTCTTTTGGACCGCCACCCAGGCTCAAAGGGATCATGAGATTATTCATGCTAGAAACTTCCGTGTGCAGCCACAAGCTACTATGGGCTCTAGCATAGTTGACTAAGTTGTGCGAACTCTTACAGTGGTAGACTAGCAGATGTAGGGGAAAGTAGGTGTAACGGTCTACCCGATCATAAGGTGCTAGCGCTTCTGAAAGACTATGGCTCGGTCATCCGTTTCTCAAACACCATGTAGTGCGAGAATCCCAACGAAGGAGATCGAGTCTTGTGGGGAAAAGTGCGCAAACCTCTGCAGAGTGTATAAACTAATCATGGTTAGCCGTGTCCCCGGTTATGGACATCTTGAGTATCTAGTACCTGGATTATCATGTGAATCTCAACATGTTATTCTACAATTAATTTTGTTGGGTTTTGTTTAATGATGATGCTTAATTGGGATTGAGAATGCTGTCAACCATTATCAATGTTTAACAACTACCATGCTAGTTAAATAAAATTTATTCCTTTGCAGTAGGGAAAAATTGGCTTTACGCAAAACTGTAACCATAGAGCTTTCCACCAGCGAAATATGCATATAGTATAGCCTATTTCATTCCATTACTCTCTATGTGTTACCTTGCCAGCATATTCCATGTGCTGACCCGTTTCGGGCTGCAGCGTTAATGTTGCAGACTTTTCAGACGATGATTAAGGTGCTTTTAGGTCGTGGTTCTATACTCAGTGATGTCGTTGGAGTTGATGGACTCACTTATCTTCCAAGCCTTCCGTTGTTATCGTTATTAGATGGCCTTAAGCCATATTTATTGTAATAAGTTCTCTCTTGAGACACTCGATGTAATAAGTGTGTGATTGCTACTCTGTTATAAATCCTTCAAGTACTATGTGGTGTCAGCATTACTGATCCAGGGATGACACCGGAGCACAGAGATTGGACCGTCTGAGGTCTGGTCGCTACAAGATGGTATCAGAGCACACGCTGACTGTACGACACGACCACTAAGCAAAGGACCTAGATCACTACTCACTCTTCTCATTCTGACTTCTCATCATTTCTACTCTTTTAGGATGGCGGATGCAAGGAACAAGTCCACGCAACCGGATGAAGATACACCCTTTGGACGTCACTTGAAGGAAGTCACTAGATACCTGAACATAGGAGTACCAAGATTCACCAGAACCTACAACGCCACTCTACCTGAAGAAGAGCGCTGGATGATTCAAGTTCAAGTTCTAGGAAGGACGTTCATGCCAGTCACTGAGCCCGTAGAGTTTTCTTTTGATGCACCAACTTGGAATCTAGGAAAGAGCATGGCAGCTCACATCGCCATGGGACGCATTGGAGAAGTTTACCGCAATGATCTCAAGGATACTATCTACCAGATTTGTGGGCGCCGAGATGAGCACTGGGAGATAATCAGCACCAGGAAGGATAGATCAGTTGCAGCTTTTATCCAGGAGTTAAACCAGCACATTCGACATCAGGAGAACCAGATGTGCATCGACATGATAGATCTAAAGAAGGCGAGGACAAGAATCAAGGAACTGGAGGAAGAACTCAAGGCTACACGTGAAGATTATGAAGAGGAAATCGAAGTATTAGTGGAGAAGAATGACGATATAATCGAGAAGATTGGAATATTCATGGGAGGCCCTACACCAGTAGAAGAAGATGAAGAACCCAAGGAGATTCGCCCGGAAGACTACATCATCATCGACGACACCGACTTGGATCCAGATGATAGCAATGATGACTATGTTGATGAAGCTGGAGCAGATATCATGGAGTCTGTAACCGAAGAATATTTCTAGTAGACCACCCCAACAGTAGTAGTAGTCCACCATGTAAATATAGTAGTCCGAGCACTTTTGCGATAGTTAGATCGATTGTATGCCCTTGTTTGATTGATTGAATGAACTGAATTGTTTGTTTTTGCTTCATGTGCATATGGGTAGTGTTTTCTCTTTAGACCCCCTCTATTCTTAAATCTCATCTTTTCTAAACCCTCATATGCCTCCAAGACGTGACCCCGGATTTACCTTCCCACCGGAGCTCACTCAGTTGATCCAGCAGCAGAACACATTGATATAGTTGCTAGTCCAGAATCAGAATCAGGGGAACAACAACAACCCACCACCACCACCACCTGTTGATCACTTAGCCCGTTTTCTTAGGCTGAATCCGCTGGTGTTTTCTAGTAGCACCGAGCCGATAGTAGCAGATGATTGGCTCCGCAAGACAGCAAGGGAGTTGACCACAGCAGGATGCACGGATGCGAAAAAGGTGAAGTTTGTCGCACATCAGCTTGAAGGACCCGCAACATCATGGTGGGAGAATTTCACAGCCACTTTCCCTGTCGACACTGTCATGTGGGACCAGTTTCAGCAGGATTTTCGTACTTCCCATGTTTCAGTAGGAGCTATGGCCATGAAGAAGCGAGAGTTTCGCAACTTGCGCCAAGGAGGACGGACAGTTGGCCAGTATGTGGAGGACTTTAGTAAGTTAGCACGTTATGCCCTAGATGACGTAGCTATGGATGTAGCTAAGCAGGAGAAGTTTCTGGAAGGACTGAATGATGAGTTGAGCATGCAGTTGATGGTAGCAACCTTCAACAACTACCAGGAGTTGGTAGATCATGCTCTTATGATTGAAGGGAAGCAGCAGCAGATTGAGAATCGCAAGAGGAATTATGGACAAGGGAAGTACAATTCAGGAGCTCAGCAGAAGCCATGTTTTACCCCTAGACCGGGAGGACATTTTCAACATACCCATGGAGGAGGTAGCTCGCACAATCACAATGGCACCAAGAATGGTAATGGGAATGGAGGAAGCAACGGCCAGAACCGCACCAACCCATCAACCCCAGCCAAGAGAGACCTAAGCCAAGTCACTTGTTTCAAGTGCCAGAAGACCGGACATTATGCTAATGAATGTCCTGAATCTCAGAATGGAAATGGCAATGGAAGCTCTGGGAAGAAGCCGAACCCTTTCAACAGGGGACAGGTGAACCACGTTAACGTGGAGGAGCTTGAAGAGCAGTCGGATGCAGTAATCGGTAAGTTTTTGGTTAAGTCATTTACTGCACTCGTTCTTTTTGATAATGGTGCATCGCATTCATACATATCAAGGGAATTTGTGGATAAGTATAACCTGCCCACCAAAGTTCTTAGAACACCTATGTTAGTAAGCTCACCAGGAGCGGAGTATATGGCTAGCCAAGGATGTTTTCAAGTGCCATTGAGTATAGGTAGGCATGTGTTTCCCTTGGATTTAATCATTTTGGAATCACAAGGATTGGATGTAATTCTGGTTACGGATTGGCTGTCGATGTATGGAGGAAACATCGATTGCGCCAGTAAGTTGATCTTGCTTACCACCCCAGAAGGAAGAAGGATCAAGTATGTATCCCGGCATGTGCCAAAGAGAACTCAAGTAAATTGTTTAACAGGAGTTGTGCAGGAGGAAGTACCAGTGGTGAAGGATTTCTCTGATGTATTTCTAGAAGAGTTGCCAGGCATGCCACCGGATAGAGATATTGAGTTTTTGATTGAGCGTTTGCCAGGAACAGGGCCAATATCAAAGAGACCATATAGGATGCCCGCAAAGGATTTGGTGGAGATTAAGAAGCAGATTAAGGAGTTACTGGATAAAGGATATATTCGCCCAAGTTCTTCGCCTTGGGGATCGCCAGTACTTCTAGTGGAGAAGAAGGATGGATCGTTAAGGATGGTTGTTGATTATCGAGGATTGAATGAAGTAACCATCAAGAACAAGTACCCACTACCAATGATCAACGATCTGTTTGATCTATTGCAAGGAGCTAAGGTATTTTCCAAGATCGATCTATGATCAGGATACCATCAGTTGAAGATTCGAGAACAGGATATACCTAAGACGGCTTTTACCACCAGGTATGGGCTGTACGAGTATACCGTTATGTCATTTGGTCTGACTAACGCACCTGCATATTTTATGAACATGATGAACAAGGTGTTTATGGAGTTTTTGGATAAGTTCGTCGTAGTGTTCATTGATGATATCCTGGTTTACTCGAAGAATGAAGAGGAGCATAAGGAGCATTTGCGTTTGGTTCTTGGAAAGCTCAGAGAACATCAATTATATGCCAAGTTTAGAAAATGTGAGTTTTGGTTGAAGGAAGTTGGATTTCTCAGACATGTTATATCTAGAGAAGGTATAGCAGTAGATCCCACTAAGGTTGATACCGTGACAAATTGGGAAGCCCCAACAACTGTTGGAGAGATCCGGAGTTTTCTTGGACTCGCAGGATACTACCGGAGGTTCATTGAGAATTTCTCAAAGATTGCGAAGCCTATGACAGAGTTGTTGAAAAAGGATACCAAGTTCATATGGACTGAGGAATGTGAGGCTAGTTTCCAGCAGTTAAAGAAACGTTTGGTTACATCACCTGTGTTGATTTTGCCAGATCAGACCAAGGATTATGAGGTGTATTGCGACGCTTCATGTCGAGGACTTGGAGCAGTGCTTATGCAGGAAGGAAGAGTTGTTTCCTATGCCTCACGACAGCTTAAGCCCCATGAGTTAAATTATGCTACGCATGATTTGGAGTTAGCAGCCGTAGTGCATGCATTGAAAACCCGGAGACACTTCCTCATTGGAAACCATTGTGAGGTGTACATGAATCACAAGAGTTTGAAGTATATTTTCACGCAGAAGGAGTTGAACCTCAGGCAAAGGAGATGGTTGGAGCTCATCAAGGATTATGATATGAGATTGCATTATCACCCCGGAAAGGCTAACGTAGTAGCCGATGCGCTGAGCCGTAAAAGTTATGTCAACACCTTAATGACGGGAGATTTACCAAGGGAGTTAGTCGAGAATCTTCGTGAGCTATGTTTGGAGATAGTTCCAAGAGGCTATGTAGCAGCATTGGAGATTCAGTCTACCTTGATGGATAAGATCAGAGAAGCCCAGAAGACTGACAAGGAGATTGCCTCTATAAAAGAGAAAATGAGCAAAGGAAAAGCTAAGCGATTTCATGAAGATGAGCACGGTACCTTATGGTTTGAAGACCGTGTTTATGTGCCTAATGATTCGGAGATCAGGAAGTTAATTCTGCAAGAGGCCCATGATTCACCATATTCGATTCACCCAGGAAATACCAAGATATACTTGGATTTGAAGGATACCTTCTGGTGGACCGGAATGAAGAAGGATATTGTGGAGTATGTAGCAGTTTGTGATGTATGCCAGAGAATAAAAGCTGAGCATCAGAAGCCAGCAGGATTGCTACAGCCATTGCCGATACCCAAATGGAAGTGGGATAAGTTAGGCATGGATTTTGTTACGGGTTTACCCAGAACTCGTTCAGGCTATGACTCAATATGGGTTGTAGTCGATCATTTGACAAAGGTAGCTCATTTCATTCCAGTGAAGACTACCTATACCAGTGCAAAGTTGGCAAAGATATACATGACCAGAATCGTATGTCTGCATGGAGTTCCAAGGATCATTGTATCAGATAGAGGAACCCAATTTACCTCAAAGTTCTGGAATCAGTTGCATGAAACTTTGGGTACCAGACTGGAGTTTAGTACAGCTTTCCATCCGCAGACAGATGGACAGACCGAGAGAGTCAATCAGATTTTGGAGGATATGCTGAGAGCTTGTGCGCTAGATTACGGATCTAGTTGGGACGAGAATTTGCCATATGCAGAGTTCTCTTACAACAACGGTTATCAATCCAGTTTGAAGATGGCCCCTTTAGAAGCCTTGTATGGAAGGAGGTGCAGGACCCCATTGTCTTGGGATGAAGTTGGAGACCGCCAGTTGTTTGGACCGGATCTGATAAAGGAGTCTGAACCGAAAGTGAAATTGATTCGCGATAGGCTCAAGGTAGCTCAGTCCAGGCAGAAAAGTTATGCAGATTCTAAACGCAAGGAGAAAGTTTACGAAGTCGGAGACCGAGTTTATCTTCGAGTATCACCACTTCGAGGAGTTAAGCACTTTGGAGTTAAAGGAAAGTTAGCGCCACGTTTTGTAGGCCCATACAAAGTTTTGGAGCGTACGGGAGAAGTAGCCTACAAGTTGGAGTTGCCCAAAGGATTGTCAGGAGTTCACGACGTATTCCATGTTTCCCATTTGAAGAAGTGCCACGTAGAGATGGCTGATATACCGCTGAGAGATACAGTGCCGCTGGAAGAAATTCAGTTGGACAGTGATTTGACCTATGAGGAGAAACCAGTTAAGATTTTAGAGTATGCCAGTCGAGTCACCCGCAGCAAGGTTATCAAGTTTTGCAAAGTTTAGTGGAGCCAACACACGGAGGATGAAGCCACCTGGGAACGAGATGAAGATTTGCTGAAGGACCACCCTCACCTATTTTCTAGCCAACCCGAATCTCGAGGGCGAGATTCATCTTAAGGGGGGTAGGTTTGTAACATCCCAAATTTTCAATTTGGAATGTTATACACTAGATCATCATTGCATATCATATTTTATTGCATTTTGGTTGATCCTAGAAAGTTCTACGCAACTCAAGGACCCTCGGAGAGAGTTGGGGATTTCGTTATTTTCATATTTGAGTTTTTCTCAAAATTTGAAAATAGGATCATTTGATTTTATTTATTTTATCTTCAATTATTTCTATTACAAAAATATGAGAGAGGGAATAAAATGACTTTCCCAAAATAAAGAAAATATTGAGGATTTAATAAAAAATCAAATAGGATTTTATTTTGGTTTTACTTGCTATTTTATTTGAATTTAGGAAAAATGCGCGTTTTTCAAATTTGCATTTAGGCCCCAAATAAATGTTCATCATGTGCGGCCTGATTTTAGAAGCCGGGGAAAATTTATTTCGGGATTTTTGGAGTCCGTTTAGTATTCCTTTTGTTTTTTTTCTGACCATAATTATTTAAAAAAAGTCCGAACCGACTTTGGGCCATAACCTGCCGGGACTCCGCCTGGCCGGGCCTTCAAATAGTGTCGCCCGAGGCCGAGCCAGCCCAAGCCGCCCCGCCCCGCCACAAACCCTAACCCTAGCGTCGCCGCCGCCCGCACCGCCGCCCCACCGCCCCGCCGGACCGCCACTGCGCCGCCTCGCTGGACCGCCGGATCCGCCGCCGCCGGAGGTAGATCTCGCTACCGGGTTTTTTTAGAAAACCGATCAGTTTTCCATCGGTTTGTTCAGTTTTTTTAGTTTCATTTTTTAATAGATCGGTTTTTCTGGTTTATTTAATTAGCGAGCGTTCGTCCGTTCGTTCGTTTTAACGAATGCGTTCATCGTTTAGGTCCAAATAACGAACGTTCGTTCATTAATCTGTTTGTCGTTTTTTTTTCTCGGATTAAATCCGTGATTTTTCTGATCGCGATTCCTGATCCATTTTTCGTTCTAGTCTAACTTTTCGCTCGTTTATCGGAATCAGGCGATTCAAGCGCCTGGAGTTTTGTCTCGAAACCCTCTTTCCGTTTAACCAACTCAAACAAGTTTTTGCCACTGTAAAAATTGCCATAGATCCAGAATAGTAAACGAAGCTTGTTTCTTTTGCCGTTTGTCTTTCGTTGTTTCGTTCGATTTGATTCTTTTTGCCAGCCGTAGTTCTTAAGTTGAACTTTCTGGTTAGATCTGTTATTAGAGATTTACATGTGCATTAGTTGAGTACTTATTGTATGCTTGTTTGTTTGCGATAGAGTACCCAGAGTGCGCTGCTTACTACTTCGAATCGCTAGGTTTTGCGGATCATCAGAAAGGCAAGTAACACTTTGATCATACTTCCAATTACCCAGTTTTATTGCATTAGATCAATCCTCACACATTGCACGATTAGGTTCTAATTAAATTGTGGGTTTGGGAAGTAGTTGAGGTAGTACCTATTACCTGTTATTATCAAACCTTTGGGAGTTACTTCTACGTTTGCTTATTATGACATGCTATGCTAGTAGACGTGGATTGGGTGAGTGAAATCCATGACAGATGTGAGATTGTTAAATTAAAGGTTTATCTAAGGTGGAAACTTAAATACACATCTGGGTGGATTGAGGCACCTGGGTATTCCAGCGACTGCCTGTTTTCTTTTGGACCGCCACCTAGGCTCAAAGGGATCATGAGATTATTCATGCTAGAAACTTCCGTGTGCAGCCACAAGCTACTATGGGCTCTAGCATAGTTGACTAAGTTGTGCGAACTCTTACAGTGGTAGACTAGCAGATGTAGGGTAAAGTAGGTGTAATGGTCTACCCGATCATAAGGTGCTAGCGCTTCTGAAAGACTATGTCTCGGTCATCCGTTTCTCAAACACCATGTAGTGCGAGAATCCCAACGGAGGAGATTGAGTCTTGTGGGGAAAAGTGCGCAAACCTCTGCAGAGTGTATAAACTAATCATGGTTAGCCGTGTCCCCGGTTATGGACATCTTGAGTATCTAGTACCTGGATTATCATGTGAATCTCAACATGTTAGTCTACAATTAATTTTGTTGGGTTTTGTTTAATGATGATGCTTAATTGGGATTGAGAATGCTGTCAACCATTCTCAATGTTTAACACTACCATGCTAGTTAAATAAAATTTATTCCTTTGTAGTAGGGAAAAATTGGCTTTACGCAAAACTGTAACCATAGAGCTTTCCACCAGCGAAATATGCATATAGTATAGCCTATTTCATTCCATTACTCTCTATGTGTTACCTTGCCAGCATATTCCATGTGCTGACCCGTTTCGGGCTGCAGCGTTAATGTTGTAGACTTTTCAGACGACGATTAAGGTGCTTTTAGGTCATGGTTCTATACTCAGTGATGTTGTTTGAGTTGATGGACTCACTTATCTTCCAAGCCTTCCATTGTTATCGTTATTAGATGGCCTTAAGCCATATTTATTGTAATAAGTTCTCTCTTGAGACACTCAATGTAATAAGTGTGTGATTGCTACTCTATTATAAATCCTTCAAGTACTGTGTGGTGTCAGCATTACTGATCCAGGGATGACACCGGAGCACAGAGATTGGACCGTTTGAGGTCTGGTCGCTACATTGCTAGAGTGACAGAAGCTTAAACCCTAGTTTATGCGTTGCTTCATAAGGGGCTGATTTGGATCCATATGTTTCATGCTATGGTTAGGTTTACCTTAATTCTTCTTTTGTAGTTGCAGATGCTTGCGAGAGGGGTTAATCATAAGTGGGAGGATTGTCCAAGGAAGGGCAGACCTGTGATGCCCCCAATTCAATCGTACACTAATCATACACGCAAACGTGTATGATCAAGATCAGGGACTCACAGGAAGATATCACAACACAACTCTACAAATAAAATTAGTCATACAAGCATCATATTACAAGCCAGGGGCCTCGAGGGCTCGAATACAAGAGCTTGATCATAGAAGAGTCAGCGGAAGCAACAATATCTGAGTACAGACATAAGTTAAACAAGTTTGCCTTAAGAAGGCTAGCACAAACTGGGATACGGATTGAAAGAGGCGCATGCCTCCTACCTGGGATCCTCCTAAACTACTCCTGGTCGTCGTCAGCGGGCTGCACGTAGTAGTAGGCACCTCCCGAGTAGTAGTAGTCGTCATCGACAGTGGCGTCTGGCTCCTGGGCTCCACCGTCTGGTCGCAGCAATCGAGTATAGAAAGGGGGAAAGAGGGAGCAAAGCAACCGTGAGTACTCATCCAAAGTACTCGCAAGCAAGGAGCTACACTACATATGTATGCATTGGTATCAAATGGAATAAGGGTATCATATGTGGACTAAACTGCAGAATGCCGGAATAAGAGGGGGATAGCTAGTCATATCGAAGACTACGCTTCTGGTAACCTCCATCTTGCAGCATGTAGAAGAGAGTAGACTGAAGTCCTCCAAATAGCATCACATAGCATAAGCCTACCCGATGATCCTCTCCTCGTTGCCCTGTTAGAGAGCGATCACCGGGTTATATCTGGCACTTGGAAGGGTGTGTTTTATTAAGTATCCAGTTCTAGTTGTCATAAGGTCAAGGTACAACTCCAAGTCGTCCTGTTACCGAAGATCACGCCTATTCGAATATTTTAACTTCCCTGCAGGGGTGCACCACATTTCCCAACACACTCGATCCCCTTTGTCTGGACACACTTTTTTGGGTCATGCCCGGCCTCGGAAGGTCAACACGTCGCAGCCCTACCTAGGCACAACAGAGAGGTCAGCACGCCGGTCTAAATCCTATGGCGCATGGGTCTGGGCCCATCGCCCATTGCACACCTGCACGTTGCGTACGCGGCCGGTGAGCATACCTAGCAACCTCCATTACAAAGGAAGTTGCATTACGCGGTCCAACCCGGTGCGCGCCGCTCAGTCGCTGACGTCACGAAGGCTTCGGCTGATACCACGACGCCGAGTGCCCATAACTGTCCCCACGTAGATGGTTAGTGCGTATAGGCCAGTAGCCAGACTCAGATCAAATACCAAGATCTCGTTAAGCGTGTTATGTATCCGCGAACGCCGACCAGGGCTAGGCCCACCTCTCTCCTAGGTGGTCTCAACCTGCCCTGTTGCTCCGCCTCAAAGTAACAGTCAGGGGCCGTAGGGAACTCAGGCCCACCACTACCTGGATGGAGCCACCTGCCCTTCAGCCCCCATCTCCAACAGCATCACCGGTAATGTAATAGTGTAAAGTATATAGTATATGCCCATGATCACCTCCCGAAGTGATCACGGCCCAGCAGTATAGCATGGCAGACGGACAAGAGTGTAGGGCCACTGATGATAATCTAGCATCCTATAGTAAGCATTTAGGATTGCAGGTAAGGTATCAACAGTTGTAGCAACAATGACAGGTTATGCATGAGAATAGGATTAACGGAAAGCAATAACATACTACACTACTCTAATGCAAGCAGTATAGAGGAGAGTAGGTGATATCTGGTGAACAAGGGGGGGGGGCTTGCCTGGTTGCTCTGGCAAGAGAGGGGGTCGTCGTGGACGTAGTCGATCACCGGGGCATCATCGGCCTCGGGATCTACCGGAGAGAAGAGGGGGAAGAAACAGTAAATACATAGTAAACAGAGGTATCATTAAGCATGACATGACGATACGTAGCGCTAGGCGTGCTCTAACGCGGTACTACACGTTGCAGACGAAGGGGGGAAACATCCGAGGATGAATTCCCGGTGTTAGGCGGATTCCGGACAAAGGAAAAAAGAGGGGGAAGTTCCATGTTCAACATGCTAGGGGCATGTGACAGATGAACGGACCGTGTATTCGGATTCATTGGATTTTTCTGAGCATGAGCAACTTTCATATATAAAACTTTTTCATCGGAGTTACGGATTATTTTCTATTAATGTTCAAAGTTTTAATAACATTTTCTAAAATTATTTATCTAGTTAAATTAAATATTAAAATATGGCAGATTGCTTTGTATACCCACTAGTGGGTTAGCCTAAGTGTATGACAGTGGGGCCCAGGGGTCCAGTCAACTTGCTAGTCAAATAGTTGACCAGTCAAAGTTTGACTGGTCAACAAGGTCAATGGACCCACAAGTCATAGTCTCTTGGGCAACTTTAAAACACCTAAACTAATTTAGTCAGCGTGACCCATTGCCATAGACTAATTAGTGGGGGGTGTTAGACCTAAAAAGTGTTAGGCCTAAGTAAATAAAAGGGGATCTACCCTACAGGCAGTGAGCTGCCCGGTTGTGGCCACGGTGTGCTTGAGCACGCACAACACACATCGGCGCGGCGGCCACAGAGCCCAGCCACGGGCGACCGGGCAAACTGGATGTGGCCGGCGTGCGTGGGGTTGTGGCCTGACAGTGGCCCGAGGCAGGGGCGGGCGTGCAGCACACATAGGGACGGAGCTTTGGGCGCGGCGACTGCACAGGGAAGCAGCAGCATAGCGGAAGGCCATGACGCTCGACCGACAGGCCACGACGGCAGTGGGCAAGCGACGGCAAGCCCGGGACACGGGCGCGACAAGGCGCAGGGCGTGTCCAAAGAGGGAGGCAGCGACACAGCAAACGACAGCAGCAACAGGTGACAGCACCGGGAAGGCGCGCGGGACGGCGCGGGTCAGCGGCAGCGGGAGGCGCGGGCATGGCAAGGCCATGTCCACCGCAGAGTAGCAGAGGGCGTGGCCGGCGCCGTGGGGCACGGGCGGCTGGGGGCACGCGGGGTGGCTCGCCGGTGCAGTCGGGAGTTGCGGAGGACGCGGCGAGGTCCGTTGGCGGTGGCGACGAGTGCGTGGACGCGGAAGCACTGCAGCTCAGGAACGAACAAGATGATGGGCTAGGCGACACCTACACGGCTTCTAGAGCATGCACGAATTACCAGAGGAAGCTAGGGAGAACAGTGAGGTGGGGGTTCTCAAAATCCACGGCGACGACAGGTGCTCGAACTCGCGGAAACGACGGCGATGAGCCGAGTTTAAGCTCGGGGAGAGAGGGGGGAAAGGCGTCATCTCACAGTGGTGGTCGAGGCAGTCTCGGGGAAGCCGGGGGAGGACCTGGTCGAGCGAATCGACACGGAGGCCGAGGTAGATTCCGGCGAGGGGAAACGGGCGCGGGCTTCGTTGCTGCAGCTCCTTCGCCCTGATCCGATGGTGTAGCCGACGAAGATGACGAAGCGCTCATCTTGGCATCTTCCGGTCGACAAGGAGGCCGTTGGTCATGACAGCGGTGAGACAGTGGTGGCGATGGCGTTTGGGATCGAGCGAATCGAGCGGAGCGGCTCGACAAGGAAGAAAATGAGGGCGCTAGGGTTCCGGGGGTGTCGAGGGTGACCTAATACGTGCCGGGGATGCGGCGGATGGCCGCCGCATGGCCATCCGCGGCGCGGACGCACGCGCTGTCTCCAGCTCACCCTTGGTGAATAGAGGAAGGAGACAACGGTGGTGGTGGGCTGGGCTAGCACTGTTGGCAGTAGGCCTAAATGCACAATAGAGTAGGGCTTTTCTCTTTTAGTTAATTTATTTTCTGCTTTTTTTCTTTTACAGAATATGTTTGCAATACTTTGAGTTGCCAATTCGTCTTTGTAAAATGTGGAACTTGGCCACATAAATACATTACGATATTTTGCACTGCCACAAAAAGTTTGGGAGGAGTTTGAATCGATTTGGATTTTTTTCCAAAAATAGGTAAGCATTTAAAAATGCTGATTTGGAATTGTTTTAATTTCCTGGGGATAGTAAATATCTAAAATGATGTTTAATCATTCATGATAATTGGTTAATGAATATTTTCAACCCAGTGAACATTTCGGTTTTACTGTTTGGAGAAATAATTTATTTGACTTAATTTTAAATTTGAAATTGAGCTTAGTTTGAAACACATTGAGTATTAGCAACTTAATTATGATGACATGGCATCGTTAGGCATGAGATTACTGTAGCACGATTCTCGGGTTGTTACAGTACCCAAGCACCGGTCCAGCCACATATCAAACTATCAAAGTAACGAACGTGAATCATATGAGCATGATGAAAACTAACTTGACAACAATTCCCATGTGTCCTCGGGAGCGCTTCGCTTTATATAAGAGTTTGTCCAGGCTTGTCCTTTGCTACAAAAAGGATGGGGCCACCTTGCTGCACCTTGTTCACTTTATTTACTTGTTACCCGTTATGATTTACCTTATCACAAAACTATTTGTCACCGATAATTTCAGTGCTTGCAGAGAATACCTTGCTGAAAATTGCTTATCATTTCCTTCTGCTCCTCGTTGGGTTCGACACTCTTACTTATTGAAAGGACTACCATAGATCCCCTATACTTGTGGGTCATCAGAGACCAACATGGATGTCTCACTATCCTGAACCTTATATGCGTTACTTCCTTTACCATTGCTTAATAAGGTACTCTTCCCCAATATTCTGTCAGCATTCTAAAAGAAGAAACAAGCAGACACATAACATGTTTAGCATGTAGTATATGACTCATTTCAGTGAACCAGTTCATTAGTAAGGTGGACAGGATTAAATACCAGGTCTTCTATTGCCAACTAGTACATAATAAAAGCATCAAGAAAACATATATCTATGTCCTCTATCGTCACTGCATTGTCTTGCCAAATCAAAATAGAGACACGGTTCAAATCATATCAGTTCAAGACAAAGCAACATTGAAAGAATACAAAGCGTGGGAAACTACACGACAGAACAAGATTTCAGATGGGTACCACGGGTCAACATGTACAACAACACTATTGGCTCTATTGTGATACTAGTAATGTGCATGATATGAGAAGTCAACTGTATACACAATTGAAATTGAAATCAATAGATCTATTTATAAGAGCAAACCTGTTAAAGAAACATTCTTAAACATACCTATTGTGCCATTGGAGTTTCGATTGGATCCTTCAATTTAAAAATAAGTTTGTATGAGTAAATACACTGATACAAGAGCAAAGCAGTATGCATGATAGCAATGGAATCTTAAATGAGAACAGTTGTTCTTAAGGTTTAAGCACTTGTTCTACACGAACAGAGTATAGTAAGACGCAGGCATATAGTGCTTAAAAATAAAAAATGAGCTCATATACCTTACCACATTCTTTGTTCGAGACCAGTACGGAACTAGGCGTTCCCAGTCATCGTCCCATAAATGTGACTCCGGAGAACGTAAGGGAATTTGATGAATTTCTTTGACAGTGAAGTACGTTTTCTTCAGGTAATTCTGATACTGCCACCAAGCATTCTTGAAGATAGCAGAGGTATTAGCACAGGTTACCTCATCCTGAGTTTCCAAATCGGTCCTTCTCTATAGAGAAAAATGGGAACATTTGTTGTATTATAACCATCATGGAGGTAGAATGTATGGGACAAAGCAATAATTGCTAAGAATACCATTACTTACACATAATTCCTGGACTAACACCTGCAACTGGCATTTTCCTTCATCTTCAGTATAAAATTTCCATGATGGGAAGATATGCACATAGGATTTAACAACATCAAATGCGATAGATGCTACACTACGAATGGTTGGTTGTGCTTCCTCCACAGGAATAGGTGTACTAAGTGGTGGAGTTGGGGTTCGCCGTGGTAGTACTAGTGCTTTGGGCACTGGAGTTGCCTTACTAACTGCTCTTGTTTGGGAGCTCTATGGTGGAGATGGTGTTGTGTCAACAGGAACTGAGTTACTATTTGCTGGGGTTGGGGTTAGATTGGGTGAAGCTGGTTCTCTGTCCATCGCAGTATGGGTACAATCTGCGAGAGTCTGGGTTATGTGTGGTAGGGCTGGTTCACGTGCATGTACAACCGGGATGCTATCTCCACCAAGAGGTAGCACTATTTTATTTGAAGACCGTGTTTTTACTGTGCTAGATACTGCCATCACCCGCTCCAATTCAAATAGTTGATAAACAGGAAACAAAGTTGAATGTACAAACCTTGTATGAGAGACAAATGCAATAGATAGTGTGGAAAAAAGAGGGCATGCAATAGTTCACGTGTATTGTTTAACTAAAAAGGATAGCATGGCATAATTTCACATATATGATGTCTATCTAAACTGGATAGCATAGCATGACATAATTCAAAGAAATAATAACTAACTAAACAGGATGGCATGAGATGATTATATGATGTCTTTAGTAAACAGGTTCGCATGACATAATTCACATACATGTTATCTAAGTAATTAGGATCGCATGATTTAATCCACATATGTGATATATACTAAGTAGAGGGCATTCACATATATGATGTCTAAACTAAGAACATGGTGTTGAATATTGTGTATATGATGTCTAAACTATGCAATGCGAGACACCATATGCATCATATGAGCAGTATAACTGTGCCAAGTTAGAACATACACCTCGGTGGGGGAATAGGACTAGTCAACTGTCTCTGAATCCATCTCTGAGGAGCTATTGGGACCCAACAAGAGATCTGCTTCAACAGGTAGTAATGTCTGCTCTGAAGACCTTGTTTTCACTTCAGATTTTTCCATCACCCACTCAAATGGCTGATTCACAGGAAGAGTAGTTGAATGTACAAACATTGTCGACAAATGGAAATGTAATGAAGAAAAGGATTGGCAATATATCATTTAAATATATGATGCCTGGATAAACAGGATGGTAGTGTATATAACATATATATTATGGCTGGCTGATACGTCTCCAACATATCTATAATTTTTTTATTGTTCCATGCTATTACATTATCCATCTAGGATGTTTTATATGCATTTATATGATTTTTGGGACTAACCTATTAACCTAGAGCCCAGTGCCAGTTTCTGTTTTTTCCTGGTTTTTGAGTATCGTAGAAAAGGAACATCAAACAGAGTCCAATTGACCTGAAAATTTACGGAGATCATTTTTGGACAAAAACAAGCCCACGAAGCATCGAAGATGGACCAGAAGAGTCCCGAGGCCACGACGAGGGTGGGGGTGCCCCCCTGCCTCGTGGCCGCCTCGTGGACCCCCTGACTTGTTCCCGACGCCAACACCTCTTATATATCCCCAAACTTCCAGAAAATAACCTAGATCTGTAGCCACCAAAAACCAATCGGGGCCCTATTCCGGCACCCTGCCGGAGGGGGAATCCCTCCCCGGTGGCCATCTTCATCATCCCAGCGCTCTCCATAATAAGGAGGGAGTAGTTCACCCTTGGGGCTAAGGGAATGTACCAGTAGCTATGTGTTTGATCTCTCTCTCGTGTTCTTGATTCGGCACGATCTTGATGTATCGCGAGCTTTGCTATTATAGTTGGATCTTATGATGTTTCTCCCCCTCTACTCTCTTGTAATGGATTGAGTTTTCCCTTTGAAGTTATCTTATCAGATTGAGTCTTTAAGGATTTGAGAACACTTGATGTATGTCTTGCATGTGCTTATCTCTGGTGACAATGGGATATTCATGCGATCCACTTGATGTATGTTTTGGTGATCAACTTGCGAGTTCCGTGACCTTGTGAACTTATGCTTAGGGGTTGGCACACGTTTTCGTCTTGACTCTCCGGTAGAAACTTTGGGGCACTCTTTGAAGTTCTTTATGTTGGTTGAATAGATGAATCTGAGATTGTGTGATGCATATCGTATAATCATACCCACGGATACTTGAGGTGACATTGGAGTATCTAGGTGACATTAGGGTTTTGGTTGATTTGTGTCTTAAGGTGTTATTCTAGTACGAACTCTAGGATAGATCGAACGGAAAAGAATAGCTTCATGTTATTTTACTATGGACTCTTGAATAGATCGATCAGAAAGGATAACTTTGAGGTGGTTTCGTACCCTACAATAATATCTTTGTTTGTTCTCCGCTATTAGTGACTTTGGAGTGAATCTTTGTTGCGCGTTGAGGGATAGTTATATGAAGCAATTATGTTATTATTGTTGAGAGAACTTGCACTAGTGAAAGTATGAACCCTAGGCCTTGTTTCCTAGCATTGCAATACCGTTTTCGCTCAATTTTATCATTAGTTACCTTGCTGTTTTTATATTTTCAGATTACAAAAACCTATATCTACCATTCATATTGCACTTGTATCACCATCTCTTCGCCGAACTAGTGCACCTATACAATTTACCATTGTATTGGGTGTGTTGGGGACACAAGAGACTCTTTGTTATTTGGTTGCAGGGTTGTTTGAGAGAGACCATCTTCATCCTACGCCTCCCACAGATCGTGAAAATAAGGATTCCGATAATTGTGCCAAAGTGTTAGAAGAAGAATGTATTAAAATGTTTGGGACTAAATCTTTGGATGATGAGCATGATTGCAATGTTGTTAGTATGAATTATTTGAATACCCATGATTCTAATGATATGCGAAGCCACAAGCTTGGGGATGATATGTTTTATGGAGATGATATTTTTTGTCCCCCAAGTTTTGATGAGCAAATTTATTATGATGAGAGCATGCCCCCTATTTATGATAATTATTGTGATGACTTGTATGCTATAAATAATAATGATAACCATGAAACTTTTCATCATGATTTTAATTTTCAATTGGATTATACCTCACATGATAGTCATTTCGTTGAGTTTGCTCCCACTACTATTCATGAGACTAAATCTGCTTATATGGAGAGTAATAAAAATTCTATGTTTGTAGATCATGAAAAGAATGCTTTATGTGATAGTTATATTGTTGAATTCATTCATCATTCTACTGAAAATTATTATGAGGTAGGAATATATGCTTGCAGGAATTGCAATAATATCAACTTGCCTCTCTATGTGTTGAAAATCTTGAAGCTATGCTTGTTTTACCTTCCTATGCAAGTTGATTCTTGTTCCCATAAGTTGTTTTCTCACAAAATCCCTATGCATAGGAAGTGGGTTAGACTTAAATGTGCTAGTCATATTCTTCATGATGCTCTCTTTATGTTCAATTCTTATCTTTTATGCGAGCATCATTGAAATCATCATGCCTAGCTAAAAGGCATTAAAGAAAAGCGCTTGTTGGGAGACAACCCAATATTTACCCCTACTGTTTTTGTGTTTTCACATGATTAAGCTACTGTAGTAATCATGTTTTATAGCTTTTGTTTCAATAAAGTGCCAAGTAAAGCCTTCAGGATCTTCTTGGGTGATTGTTGTTTGATCTTACTGATAAAAACAGAAAGTATGCGCTCACAAAAATACGTATCATTTTTTACCAGGGAGCGATAAAATACCAATTCCAACTGCAGTAGATTAATATACTTTTTATCCTGGCTGTCCTAAATTTTCAGAATTTTTGGAGTTACAGAAGTATTCGAAGGTTACAGATTGTTCTGTTTTTGACAGATTCTGTTTTTCGTGTGTTGTTTGCTTATTTTCATGAATCTATGAGTAGTATCGGAGGGTATGAACCATAGAGAAGTTGGAATACAGTAGATATTACACCAATATGAATTTAGAATGAGTTTACAATAGTACCTAAGTGGTGATTTATTGTCTTATACTAACGGAGCTTATGTGTTTTCTGTTAAGTTTTGTGTTGTGAAGTTTTCAAGTTTTGAGTAAAGATTTGATGGACTATGGAATAAGGAGTGGAAAGAGCCTAAGCTTGGGGATGCCCAAGACACCCCAAGATAATATTCAAGAACAACCAAGAGCCTAAGCTTGGGGATGCCCCGGATGGCATCCCTTTTTCGTCTTCGTTCATCGGTAATCTTACTTGGAGCTATATTTTTATTCACCACATGATATGAGTTTTACTTGCAGCGTCAATTTATTTGTTAGGATTTGCTTCATGTTATTTATAATAATGTTTTGCATCCTTTATTTCAATAAAAGTGGCAATGATAGCCTTTGCCATGCTTATTTTGCAAGTATACATGTTGCTGTTTGAAAACAAAAAGTTTACCACTGTTGCAAAAATT
This sequence comes from Triticum urartu, assembly GCF_003073215.2. Classification (NCBI taxonomy): domain Eukaryota; kingdom Viridiplantae; phylum Streptophyta; class Magnoliopsida; order Poales; family Poaceae; genus Triticum; species Triticum urartu. The sequence goes on along the minus strand of NC_053024.1, from coordinate 219,567,572 downwards.
CCTTAGAAAAGTCAGAATGTGATAAAATGTTTAAGAATTTTGCAAAATGATCTCTGATAAATCTTCTTCAGTGTGGTAAATTTTCACAATGTTTGGAGTTGAATAAGTATTGATACTCTTGCATTCTATATAGAATGTACTGTTTTGGCAAATTGTTATGTTTGCGTTGTTTGCATATGTTTGCTTGTTTCATGATTCTATTTGAGGATAGGAGTATTAAATATGCAGAGGCATTTAGTATTCAATGTTGAATAATAATTTTAGTGATTTGCTACAGTAGAGAATGATAAGGTTTTTGCATTGGTTTATACTAACTTATCTCACGAGTTCTTGTTGAGTTTTGTGTGGATGAAGCTTTTGAGATTTAGGAAAACCTTGATATGAGAAGAATTAAGGAGACACAAAAGCTCAAGCTTGGGGATGCCCAAGGCACCCCAAGATAATATTTCAAGAATTCTCAAGCATCTAAGCTTGGGGATGTGTAACGCCTCAGATATACTTTCCATATTGTATCCAACTCGTGCCGTCTCCGGCGCTAAGTTATATTTATTTCTCGGGTTCGGGTCTTTGTCCCCGTGTGTTGTTTTCTTTTTCGTGCATCTCTTATCATGTCATCTCGTGCATTGCATTTGCATACATGTTCATCTCATGCATTCGAGCGTTTTCCCCGTTGTCCGTTTTGCATTCCGGCGCTTCGTTCTCCTCCGGTGGCCATTTCTAGCTTTCTTTCATGTGTGGGGTTCAAACATTTCCGGATTGGACCGAGACTTGTCATGCGGCCTTGGTTTACTACCGGTAGACCGCCTGTCAAGTTTCGTATCATTTGGACTTCGTTTGATACTCCAACGGTTAACCGAGGGACCGAAAAGGCCTCGTGTGTGTTGCAGCCCAACACCCCTCCAATTTGGCCCAAAACCCACCAAACTCTGCTCCATTTCCTAGAGCGTTCGATCACGATCGCGTGAGCGAAAACCGCACCTCATTTGGACTCTCCTAGCTCCACTTATGTCTATTTATACCCCCTCCATTTCGGATCTCGTCTTCCACCTCGAAACCCTAGTTTTAAAAAAAACATCCCCCGTCAGATCCGCCGCCGACGGACATGTCCGGACCCTAGCCGGACACGTCCGCCACGCCCCGCCAGCCACTCACGCCTTGCCACGTGTCGCCGCCGCCTCCTACCCCCGCAGCCGGCCCCCGAGAGCCCGCGTGCCTCCGCCGCCTTTCGCCTCGTCCGCCGCCGCCCTCTCCGTCGCCGGTGGCCGGCGCCGCCGCGGGACGCCGCCGCACCGCCGCGGGCCACGCCGCCGCCCGTGCGGGACCTCGCCGCCACGCCCGGCCGCCGCCTCGCTTCGGTCGGCACCGCCGCCGTCCCCACGAGCCGGCGCCGCCGCCCCGTCGCCCGGTCCTCTCCTCGCCGCCCTCCTCTTCCCGGACGGTCGCCGGCGCGCCATTCCCGGTGAGCCCGAGCTCGGGCTGCTACAGTGCCCGCTCCGGAGCTACAGTAACCGGACAAACCCTAGATCCGGTTGACTTTCTTCCCTCTCCCCCCTGATTTTTGTGCTATCTTTGACTGCTCGTATCTCCGCATCCGTAACTCCGATTTGGACATATAATATATCAAAATCTTCATCTCGACATGTACATCATTTCATTCCATTGAATCATTTGCATTTGAGGTCATATTACTGCCCAAAATGCTGTTAGAAGGAGGCTTCGTGAGTTAAATTGCAGATCCGTTAGTTCATCATGCACTTTTGTCATTTTTGCCATGTTTAATACGTGCATGATATGCCTGTGCCCCTTTGGGATGAATTGTTAAGCATTTTGTCTTCTTTCCAGAGGTGCCACCCATGCATTTTTAGGATGTGTGTGTTGTCTTGTGCAAGCTTGCAAAGAGAGGTACCTGAGATTGCTGATTTCAGGGACTTAGTGATTTTCACTAAGTCTGGGATATTTTAGTTCATGATGCCATATGTGCAGCTTGTTTCCTAGTGATCTGTGCCTCTTTTGAGGATGATCAGTAAGGGTGTTTTGATATTTATGTTATGCTCTATCCAGCCATGTCTTTGTTTGCATGTGTGGAGTGCTCTAGGTTGACTCAATCGAGCTCAACTTTTGCTTTGTTGTTAATCTGGGCAGATCGTCAACTTGTTTGCGATTTTGCCGATGCTACCGTTAGTGTTCCATGCATGCTATGCCTTTGTTCTTGCCATGTGTAGCTAGCATATTGTGTCTTCTTTCTGGATATATGCCTGCCTTGCCATGACTTGCACCGTAGTGAGTGCATCGAGCTCGTTTACATGCCTTCGTGAGTTATAATTTCAGCATGTCTCAGTTTTCACTAAGTCTGAAAACTGATAGTGTTCGAGCTATGTTCGTGAGCTCGGTAGAGTATTTTGTGAACCCTTTTGGCCCCAGGTCACTTTGGGTGTTTTGTTAATCTTGTTGAGTAGCTCCATGCCATGTTCTTACTTGTCATGTTCAGGTTATCTATCATGTTGTTTTGCTGCTCCGAAGAGGGCTTCGTGATCTGAAATTTCAGGCTAGTGTTAATTTCACTAAGTCTGGAATCTGTTTTGCGTTTGCGTTTTTGCCATGCTTGTTTGAACCTCTTAATGGATGAATTTGCCTATGGCTCAGTGCTAGTGTTTTGTTAACCATCTTGTGTACATCACTGCCATGTCTTTTTTTTACGTTTGGTGGCTGTAGCATGTTCATTTCGTTGCATTTAGGAGCCTACTTGCTGTATATCGCAGATCGGTTCGTTTCGTAAAACGCTCGCCATTTCCAAACCGTAGCTCCGATTCCTATGATCTTTATATCGTTTTCAGGTGATTTCTTCCCCTCTATCCAGTGGCCCACTTGGTCATCCAAGTTGAGTCCAGGTTCATGCATTTTCTGTAACGTCTTGCATTTTACATCCCGCATCGCATATCATCTTTGCATCTTATTGTTGCCCTTGCACGTGGTTGATTGTATTCTTGTTGCTTGTTTGTGTTGTTGGGTAGAGCCGGGAGACGATTTTGCTAACGAGGAGCCCGTTGAGTGTGCTTTTGAGGATCCAGTCAACTCTGACAGCTTTGCAGGCAAGATGATCATACCCTCGAAATCACTACTATCTTTGCTATGCTAGTTTGCTCGCTCTTTTGCCTTGCCACTGCTACGATGCCTACCACTTGCTTGTTAGCCTCCTAATTGCATGATTGAACCTCTAACCTACCATTGTCCTAGCAAACCGTTGATTGGCTATGTTACCGCTTTGCTCAGCCCTTCTTATAGCGTTGTTAGTTGCAGGTGAAGATTGGAGCCGTTCCTTGTGGGAACATTTATTTACTTGTTGGGATATCATTATATTGCTATGTTAACTTAATGCATCTATATACTTGGTAAAGGGTGGAAGGCTCGGCCTCTCGCCTAGTGTTTTGTTCCACTCTTGCCGCCCTAGTTTCCGTCATATCGGTGTTATGTTCCCGGATTGTTGCGTCCCTTACGCGGTTGGGCTATAATGGGAACCCCTTGATAGTTCGCCTTGATTAAAGCTTTTCCAGCAATGCCCAACATTGGTTTTATCATTTGCCGCCTACCCCCTTTTCCCTTGGGTTTCCGGAGCCCGAGGGTCATCTTTATTTTAGCCCCCCACGGGCCAGTGCTCCTCTGAGTGTTGGTCCGAACTAGAGCCCTGTGCAGCGCCACCTCGGGGAAACTCAAGGGCTGGTTTTAGTTGTACGGATTGCTCATCTGAGTGTGCCCTGAGAAAGAGATATGTGCAGCTCCTATCGGGATTTGTCGGCACATTCAGGCGGTGTTGCTGGACTTGTTTTAACCTGTCGAATCATCTTGTTGTACCGAGATACCGAGTCTGATCGGTGTGTCTTGGGTGGAGGTCTATTCCTTCGTTGACCGTGAGAGCTTGTTATGGGCTAAGTTGGGACTCCCCTGCAGGGATTGATCTTTCGAAAGCCGTGCCCGCGGTTATGGGAAGATGGGAATTTGTTAATGTCCGGTTGTAGATAACTTTAACTAAAATTAATTAAAATGAATCAACCGTGTGTGTTACCGTGATGGCCCCTTCTCGGCGGAGTCCGGGAAGTGGACACGGTGTTGGAGTTATGCTTGCGCAGGATGTTCCTTTAGCTTCTCGCTCATGCTTCGCCTTCTCTTCTCGCTCTCATTTGCGTATAAGTTAGCCACCATATATGCTAGTCGCTTGCTGCAGCTCCACTTATATTGCCGTACCTGTCCTATAAGCTTAAATAGTCTTGATCGCGTGGGTGTGAGATTGCTGAGTCCCTGTGGCTCACAGATACTACAACTCCAGATGCAGGTCCAGGTGTTCTTCTCCGGTTGACGATTACGAGCTCAAGTGGGAGTTCGACGAGGACTCTCAGCGATACTACGTGTCTTTTCCGGATGATCAGTAGTGGTGCCTAGTTGGGGTTATCGATTCAGGGCCTTGTCGCATGTTGGGGGTCTTTTCTATTTTGGCACCGTAGTCGGGCCATGAGTGATTTGTATGATGGATGTTATTTATGTACTCTGATGTGACGTGGCGAGTGTAAGCCAACTATGTATCTCCCCCTTTTATTACATATTACATGGGATGTTGTAATGATTGCCTGACTTGCGACATTGCTTTCAATGCGGTTATGCCTCTAAGTCTTGCCTCGACACGTGGGAGATATAGCCGCATCGAGGGCGTTACAAGTTGGTAATCAGAGCCTTCCCCGACCTTAGGAGCCCCCATTGCTTGATCGTTTTTAGCAGCCGAGTTGTGTCTAGAAAAATGTTTTGAGTCCTTAGGAATTATATATCGGAGAGCTTAGGAATTCTTTTTACTTCCCAGTCTCCTCATCGCTCTGGTAAGGTATCCTGACGTAGAGTTTTGACTCTTCTCTTCTGAAATTTCACTAAAAAAATTTTTAGGATCACGCGAGTATCTTGGTTTTGTTCCGATGGTTTTGTGACGAGAACATTGTTCTTGGTGCCTCCTGTCTTTAGGGGTTGTGGCAGTGTCCCGGGGAGTTGAGCTCCGAGGTGTTGTCGTCATAATTTTATCGTTGCAATTCTGGTATACTTGAGATTTGTGCGCGACATCGAAAATCTCCTTTATGCAGTTGTTGGTGAGATAACCTCGACGCCACCCAGTACTGGGGCGGGAGTTCGGGAGTATCGCCATAACTTGTATAACGGATGCTTTTTGAAGGTTGAGATAGATGGGTTTCCGAAGGTTTCTTGGTTATGTGTTGAAGGATGGATACAGCTGGATGTAGGATTTGCTAGCTTGGGTGAGATATTATGCTTCCCCTGTATCCCGAACACCTGATTGCATAACCGGGAAAATTTCAGGAATTTCATAGGTGGGAATTCAAGTAGCCTTAGGATATCTTTCCTCTCCATCCACCCTGGTAGTACGAAGATGTATCAGGATCTCAAGCAAGCTTATTGGTGGACTCGAATGAAGCGCGAGATCGCTCAATTCGTGAACGAGTGTGATGTCTGCAGAAGAGTGAAGGTAGAACACCAAAGGCCAGCAGGTCTCCTCCAACCTCTTGCCATTCCAGAATGGAAGTTTGACCACATCGAAATGGACTTCGTGACTGGGTTTCCAAAGTCCAAGCGTGGCAATGATGCTTAGCTCGTCGTCATCGACAAGCTCACCAAAGTGGCTCACTTTCTGCCTATCAAAGAGTCGATCACTGCAGCTCAATTGGCGGAACTCTATACCTCTCGCATCGTCTCTCTGCACGGTATTCCTCAAGTGATATCTTCAGACCGTGGCAGCATCTTTACCTCCAAGTTTTGGGATTCTTTTCAGAAGGCCATGGGCACCAGCATCCGCTTCAGCACTGCTTTCCATCCTCAAACGAGCGGTCAAGTCGAGCGTGTCAACCAGATTCTCGAAGACATGCTCAGGGCTTGTGTGATCTCCTTCGGCATGAAGTGGGAGGATTGTCTTCCTTATGCTGAATTCTCCTATAACAACAGTTTCCAAGCAAGTTCGGGTAAGGCCCCCTTTGAAATTCTATATGGCAGGAAGTGCCGTACCCCTCTCAACTGGTCTGAAACCGGTGAACGTCAGCTGCTGGGCAATGACCTAATCACAGAGGCGGAAGAAATGTGCAAGGTCATTCGTGATAACCTCAAAGCAGCCCAATCCCGCCAGAAGAGCTACTATGATAGTAAGCACCGTGATCTGGCTTTCGAGATCGGAGATCACATTTACCTCCGCGTCTCTCCTATGAAAGGTACTCGTCGCTTCGGTATCAAAGGGAAGCTTGCCCCCAGATATGTCGGGCCTTTCAAGATTGCTAGTAAGAGAGGTGACCTCGCCTATCAGCTCGAGCTTCCTTCAAACTTTGCCAATGTTCATGATGTGTTCCACGTCTCTCAGCTTCGAAAGTGCTTCAAAACGCCTGACCGCACCGTCAACTTCGAGGACATTGAGCTCCAAGAAGATCTCTCTTACCGTGAGCACCCAGTTGCCATTCTTGAAGAGACTGAACGCAGAACTCGCAACAAGTCAATTAAATTTCTCAAAGTCAAGTGGTCTCACCATTCCGATCGTGAAGCTACCTGGGAACGCGAGGATCACCTCCGTTCTGAGTACCCGGAGTTCTTTCAGTCCTAGATCTCGGGACGAGATCTTTTCATAGTGGTGGAGTGTTGTAACGCCCCAGATATACTTTCCATATTGTATCCAACTCTTACCGTCTCCGGCGCTAAGTTATATTTATTTCTCGGGTTCGGGTCTTTGTCTCCGTGTGTTGTTTTCTTTTTCGTGCATCTCTTATCATGTCATCTCGTGCATTGCATTTGCATACATGTTCATCTCATGCATTCGAGCGTTTTCCCCGTTGTCCATTTTGCATTCCGGCGCTTCGTTCTCCTCCGGTGGCCATTTCTAGCTTTCTTTCGTGTGTGGGGTTCAAACATTTCCGGATTGGACCGAGACTTGTCATGCGGCCTTGGTTTACTACCGGTAGACCGCCTGTCAAGTTTCGTATCATTTGGACTTCGTTTGATACTCCAACGGTTAACCGAGGGACCGAAAAGGCCTCGTGTGTGTTGCAGCCCAACACCCCTCCAATTTGGCCCAAAACCCACCAAACTCTGCTCCATGTCCTAGAGCGTTCGATCACGATCGCGTGGGCGAAAACCGCACCTCATTTGGACTCTCCTAGCTCCACTTATGTCTATTTATACCCCCTCCATTTCGGATCTCGTCTTCCACCTCGAAACCCTAGTTTTAAAAAAAAACATCCCCCGTCAGATCCACCGCCGACGGACATGTCCGGACCCTAGCCGGACACGTCCGCCGCGCCCCGCCAGCCACTCACGCCTTGCCACGTGTCGCCGCCGCCTCCTACCCCCGCAGCCGGCCCCCGAGAGCCCGCGCGCCTCCGCCGCCTTTCGCCTCGTCCGCCGCCGCCCTCTCCGTCGCCGGTGGCCGGCGCCGCCGCAGGACGCCGCCGCGGGCCACGCCGCCGCCCGTGCGGGACCTCGCCGCCACGCCCGGCCGCCGCCTCGCTTCGGTCGGCACCGCCGCCGTCCCCACGAGCCGGCGCCGCCGCCCCGTCGCCCGGTCCTCTCCTCGCAGCCCTCCTCTTCCCGGACGGTTGCCGGCGCGCCATTCCCGGTGAGCCCGAGCTCGGGCTGCTACAGTGCCCGCTCCGGAGCTACAGTAACCGGACAAACCCTAGATCCGGTTGACTTTCTTCCCTCTCCCCCTGATTTTTGTGCTATCTTTGACTGCTCGTATCTCCGCATCCGTAACTCCGATTTGGACATATAATATATCAAAATCTTCAGCTCGACATGTACATCATTTCATTCCATTGCATCATTTTCATTTGAGGTCATCTTGCTGCCCAAAATTCTGTTAGAAGGAGGCTTCGTGAGTTAAATTGCAGATCCGTTAGTTCATCATGCACTTTTGTCATTTTTTCCATGTTTAATACGTGCATGATATGCCTGTGCCCCTTTGGGATGAATTGTTAAGCATTTTGTCTTCTTTCCAGAGGTGCCACCCATGCATTTTTAGGATGTGTGTGTTGTCTTGTGCAAGCTTGCGAAGAGAGGTACCTGAGATTGCTGATTTCAGGGACTTAGTGATTTTCACTAAGTCTGGGATATTTTAGTTCATGATGCCATATGTCCAGCTTGTTTCCTAGTGATCCGTGCCTCTTTTGAGGATGATCAGTAAGGGTGTTTTGATATTTATGTTATGCTCTATCCATACATGTCTTTGTTTGCATGTGTGGAGTGCTCTAGGTTGACTCAATCGAGCTCAACTTTTGCTTCGTTGTTAATCT